>NC_041225.1:40333763-40353635 GCF_002837175.3 Physeter macrocephalus
GGCCCAGCAGCTCCGCGGCATGTGGGATCTTCCCGGACCGGGGCACAAACCCTTGTCCCCTGCATCGGCAGGCGGACTCTCAACCACTGCACCACCAGGGAAGCCCCAGACTTTATCTTTTGATGACAGAAGCTTCAAAGTATTTGAGTCCATTTGCAATCTTTCATGATAGCTTCATATTCCCTAAGTTATTTCATGCTTGAAAATGCCTTTCTGTTTTAATTAAACTCAAGCAACAACTATTCTTGGGTCTTGCTGCTTTTCCCCTCAGGACTTTGTGAACATTGCTTTTAGGGAAAAGTCTTATGGAAAACCCGAGGCTGATCTGATTTTAACCTACTTTAAGAATTTTTTCTCTACTTTTGAATTTCAGTGTCTTAACCACAATATGTCTCACTGTCAGTCTCTAACAGATTTGCCTGGTATTAAAATATAACCTTTATATTTGGAAATTAAGTGGTTTTTTTTATCATTTCAGGGAAATTTTTCTGTTTGTACATTTATATATTCATTTCTTGTTACAAATCCAAAATAAGTTATAATTCATGATTCCTGTACTAGCTCTGAATATTTTTTCTCTGACCTTTGATAGATTCTCTACTTCAGGGACAATGATTATTCTTATTTGAAACATTTTGTGCAACTACTATTGTAAAGCTAATGTAAAGATACTATTTTTTTTTTTGCGGTACACGGGCCTCTCACTGTTGTGGCCTCTCCCGTTGCGGAGCACAGGCTCCGGACGCGCAGGCTCAGCGGCCATGGGTCACGGGCCCAGCCGCTCCGCGGCATGTGGGATCTTCCCGGACCAGGGCACGAACCTGTGTCCCCTGCATCAGCAGGCGGACTCTCAACCACTGCGCCACCACGGAAGCCCAAGATACTATTAAAAAGAATTTTTTTTGGTTGCGCTGCGCAGCTTGTGGGATCTTAGTTCCCTGACCAGGGATCGAACCCGCACCCCCTGCAGCAGAAGCCAGGAATCTTAACTACCAGACTGCCAGAGAAGTCCCTGGAACTAATTTTTTTGTAGTCATGTTATTAAAATATATTATAGCATAAACATTTACAGAAAATGTGGCTGTTTCTTTTCTTTCTTTCTTTCTTTTTAAATTCTTTTTCCATGCCTTCATTGTGAATTTTTTCTGCTTCTTATTTTTTGTTTAAATGAGTCTCTTTTTAGACAACTTTGCTGGCTTTTATTTTTAAAACAGATTTACAGGCCATGCAGTTTGCCTGTTTAACGTGTACAATTCAGTGTGTTTTAGTGTATCCACAGATATGTGCAACCATCAGCACAGTCAATTTTAGAATATTTTCATCACTTTAAAAAGAAAACATACCTTAGGCTATCACTCTACTGTCCCTGATACCTCCTAGTCCTAAGCAACAACTAACTCACTTTTTTTCTGTGTAGATAATTTGCCTATTCTGGACATTTTATATAAATGGAATCATATTAGATGTGGGTTTTTGGTGACTGTCTTGTTTCACTTAGCATAATGTTTCAAGGTTCATCTATGGCGTAGCATGTATCAATACGTCATTCCTTTTTATGGCCAAATAGTATTCCATTGCACAGATATGCCACATTTTGTTTATCCATTCAATTGATAGACATTTGGGTTGTTTCTACCTTGTGGCTTTTATGAATACACTGCTGTGAACATTTGTGTACAAGTTTTTGTGAGGAGTGCTTTTTGTTCTTTGATTATGGTTTCTCTCATAGTGGGTTTGCTGTCTTTTGTGTGATGTATTCCTTCTCCTCCCACCCCACCCCCTCGCCCCCTTGTAGTACGTTTGCCTAATGGAAAGGCCCCTTTTATTTTCTTGCTACTCAAGGTCACCCTGGGCAGACCTGGCATGCTTTCTTTTTGCTTTGAGCAACTGCCAGTGAAATCTCTGATAGCGTTCTCACTCATCTGGGACCAATGTGTCTTCCCTTCAAAGCGTTAGTTTGAGTACTGGGTATAGTTTGAAGCCACTTTTCTGTAGCCTGAAGAAACCAAGGTGGGAGAGGGAAAGAGCTCAGTCAGCACTAAGTTGCTTTCTTGCTGGATGACCTAGATTCTGGTCACTCAGTAGAGATTCTCTTAAACGTTCTTTGCCAAGGTCCATGACACCCAGTCAAAGGTCTGTTCCACTCCCCTGGGCTTCAGCTTGTGTCAACTAAGAGTGTCCTGCAGGTGGCAAACTATGGTGACATCCACTTTGCTTCCTGGCTTGCCCTATTGTAGCAGCTTGGTCTGTTAGCATCCTATCTCACTGCTAAAGTGAAGCAAGAGTCCTGACCAGCCCATGCATAGCTGCCATAAGCCTCCTTCCCCTTCCAGGACAGAGCCCAATTATTTAAGGGATTGTATATTTGTAGAGGCTTGGTTTATAACAATTTTCCATTTTCAAAATTATGAGGAGAAATTTTTGTTAGATGTTCTTAGTCTGGTGAGTTTCCGTAACATGGAATAATCCCTTGCTCTCAAAGTGAAACATCCAGTCTCAAGTATAGCATTTCTCCAAAGCTCTTATTTCCAGTCTCAAAGTGGTTTCTACTGTTTCCTTCTGTGATTCTGGTGGTATTCTAAGGAACACACGGCTTGAATCCCACTCCCTTGCCCTAAAGCCTGTACAAAATAAAGAACCCCGCTGTTAGCTAAACCTTGACGATCATTGCTCTTCCATGACAGGAAATTAAACAATAGGATCTGGATTGTGGTATGTTTTGGGTTTGGGGAACAGGTGTTCTAGCTTGGGTAAGCTGTGGTGTCTGTGGGTTTCTTTGCTTGTGTTCTCTAAATGTTTGTGCATAAAGCCAGGGCTGCTGTGATCTTATATATTCCATTGACCCTGAAGGAGAGGCCAAATGAATATTAGAGGGAGAGCCAGAGGGGTTTCCCTGAATATAAACATGCCTGGATAGGGTGGGTTTTCCCAGCTTTTTATGGTTTCTCAGAGGGAAAATCCTGGCCATTTGGGCATAGTGGAGAGTAACAGCTTCCTTGGCTTGAACTAAGGAAGGTAGGTCCTAGAAACCAGGAGATCTATGACTTTGTCCAATGTCTCTGACCAAGGCAAGGGCAAAACTGGAACAAGAGACTTTATACTACCTCAGACACACCGCACTTCCATAATTCCCAGAATCTGACTTGCATACCGTTGGGGTGCTTTCTGAGGCTGTGAGGTGAGTCAAGTAGTCAAACTATGCTCATAAATTAAAAAATAAATCACCATCAGTCCATAATGTCTAGGAAAATCTACTAGTATCTTCTGCTTTATAGACTGCCAGGGATGGAGATTTTGAAAGTAGATTGTATTTTCTCATTTTGTCATTAAACTGGAGATGCATTCCCATGAGAAAAATATATATATAAAAAATATTATTGGAAACTTCCTAGTAGTGCAGCAGGCTCACTGAGAAATTGTGATTTATAATAAGAAATGTATATTTGGTCGTAGGCCCCATTCCTGGCACAGAGCTCCTAAAACCCTTGGAATCTTCTATGTGAAAAGAGAAACAAAGGTGTCTTTTGCTACTCATAACAAGTCTCTTTCAACCACACCTGGGTTTACATTAAGAAGGTGACCTTTGGAAAACCTCTAAAGATGGGGACCGGTTGCCAGGGGAACCAACTGGGTAATTAAAAGATTGGAACTTTCAGCCCCACCCCTTGACCTCCAGCAGAGCAAGGAGGGGCTGGAGATTGAGTTCCATCACCAAGTCCAATGATTTAAACAATCATGTCTACAAATGAAACCTCCAAAAGCCCTAAACAACTGGAGTTTGGAGAGCTTCCGGGTTGGTGAACATGTGGGGGTGATGAGAGGATGGCACACGTGGAGAGGGCATGGAAACTCTGTGCCCCTTTCCTCGTGCCTTGTCCTATACATCTCTGCCATCTGGCTGTTCTGAGTGGTATTCCTTTATAATAAACTGGTAATCTAGTAAGTAAACTATTTTCCTGACTTCTGTGAGCCTCTCTAGCAAATTGTCAAAACCAAGGAGGTCATTGTGGGAACCTGGAAACCTCTGATTTATAGCCAGGAGGTCAGAAGCACAGGGGACAACCCGGACCTGTGATTGGCATCTGCAGTGGGGGAGGGTGGGCAGGTCTTCCGGGACTGGGGTCTGCTCCAGCCCTGGGTAGATAGCGTCAGCATTGAATTGAATTACAGGACACCCAGTTAATGTCCACAGAGAACCGGAGAATTGCTTGGTGTGGGAACCTGCCCTCCCCCACCACGACATATTTGGTGACAAGAAGTGAAGTATGGAGAGTAGCAGAGGAATCAAAGAGTTTTTCCTATTCCCTCACCCTCCGTGTTCATGGTCCCCTGTATGCTGCATGTGTCCAAGGGGCTTTAAGATATCCCTCCCATCGCTGACGCTCACAGAGAGGGCTGATCCCAGAGAGAAAACAGCGTGGCAGGGAGAACAGAACTGCCCTGTGGCACAGTCTTCTCGGGTTAACAAGTAGAGCCAGCATTCAGCATTTTATAAAGCATGTTAGAGAGAAGAAAATCCTCCTTTGAAATACAGACATAAGCAAAAACTGAGAATCCTTGGCCATGAATAGTAACAAATGGGTTGAAGGAAGAGGTAAACTTCCTAGAGCAAACTACACCCTGTGGGACAATCTTGGCATGGGCCCCACAAAGTTGGACATGGAGGAAACCCGAGGGGAAGAAACTATTCTCTTGGCCACCCTAGTTACAGACTTTTACCAGTTTCCAAGTGAGAAGAAACTGGAGCCAGGATCAGAACCTTCTTCCCAGCATTTATAATTCATTGTCTTTGAGAATTTAGAGTAAACCGATTGTGGTTCTCCTGCCAGGGTATGCGCCTCGTTCTCAACTAATCCTTTTGGTGTCTACACAGAGTCCCACATAAAACCTCAAGATTTTGCTATAGATGATATCAGAGCTGGGAGAATCTTATTGCACTCTTCAAGTCAAGAGTCTAGGGCATACATTGGTCAAAACAAGATGAGTAACTGCTCTTTCAGTGCTGCTTTAACGAGATTCTGTCTGAGAGTACCGTATGGTACATGCGTCTCGTGAGGCACACCTGTAGTGTCACCCTCCACGTGTGCCGTGTGCTAACCTGCTTCTGCACCCACGTGCCCACCATCAGTGTCCTGTCTTCACTGTGCCCCTTGTGCCCCTACATGCCCATCAACACCTTCGCAGGGTCACCATCGTCAGTGGACTAAGATTACTAAGTCCAGGTCCTTGGCAGGTCCTGATTTTCGTTTCCTTTGCAGAGAAATACAAGATCCCAGGGTGGAAAGCATTTACTCGTGGTAGCTTCATTCTTCCTCTTTGCTCAGATCAACAGTCTGAGTCATCCCTGGAGTCATCTTTGACTTTTATCTTTCTCTAATACCACACATGCAATCTACCTGAGAATCCTGTTGGCTCTGCCTTTGAAATATACTCAGATTCCACTCATTTCTTACTACGTCCATCATAACCGCCAACCACTGTGGTCTAGGCTACCATCATCCCCCAGGTGGATTATTGCAAAGCCTTGCCTCCCTACCCCCACCCTTGCCCAGCTCTAGTCTATTCTGCACCCAGCAGCAAGTGTGTCCCTTTTACAACTCAAGTCAGATCATGTCTCTCCTCTGCTCAGAACCCTTTAATAGCTGCCCGTGTCACTTGGAATAAATCCAGAATCTTTACCATGACATTCGTGATCTGGCTCCCAGCTATCTCTCAGATCTACTCCTCTTACCCTTACTTAAGCCACACTGGATGCTGGGCTGTTCCTAAAACACATCAGACACTCTTGCTTCAGGGTCTTTGTGTGTGTGTGTGTTTTTAAAATAAATTTTATTTATTTATTTATTTTCGCTGTGTCGGGTCTTCGTTGCTGCACGCAGGCTTTCTCTAGTCACTCACGTTCTTTGCAGCCATTTTGTATCCTCTTACTCTGATTGATTTTTCTTCTTGGCATGTAGCACTGTCTCAAGAATTATTTGTTTATTTATGATCTGTCTTCCCATACCAGGATGTAAGCTCCATGAGGGCGGGGACTTTGTTGTGTTCAGTGCTGGACCCCAGCTCCTAGGACAGTGCTTGACACGGAGAAGGCATGTGAGAGATATGTGTGGCATGAATGAATGAATGAATGAACTTGTGGGAGGTGTCTACTCGCACTTGTGTGTCTGGGGAAAAAGCTTTTTTTTCCTCCAGACCCTCTGAAGAGAAGCAGTCAAGGAGGCCGCTGTCTGGCTCTGCTTTTGTCCTCACCGCAGCTGGCACCTGTCCCGGGAAAGTGAGGTTGAGGTGTGGGAGAGCTGGAAAAGTGAGATGCTTATGCTACTTTTTAGGAGTGCAGGCCCCGTGAAATGGAGCCATCTAAACCTGTCTGACAGCAGTGAGGGCGGGGTTCTGTCCAGACTTGTCAAAATTCTGCCCAAACTAGAGAATCTTGGGGCCTTCCCAAGTCCTGATTCTGTCCGTGCCAAGTGAGACTTGCAGAGAGGGCACTGTGACAGTCCCAGAGTTCTTGCTAAGGGCCAGGGACCAGGGACTGAGACAGTGAAGGAATGGGGCATCCTCCCAATACACAAAGGAGGTAGAAGTTGCAACCTGTTTTGCCATGAAACCAGCAGCTACAGGTAAGCAGAGTTTTACTTTTAGAGCCATGCATTCATTGGGTGACTATTTCCTGCGTATGTGCTATGTGCTGACCACAATTTTAGGCCTTATAGGACTGCTCTAGGAGCTGAAGATTCTGGGATGTGGACCACGGGGCCACAGGGAGGGACTGAAGTTGGCTCAGGAGAGTGCCCAGATCCCCTTCAAGTCCCAGACCCCCTCCCGTCTCCCCTTGTCTCTGTAGGAGAGGCAGCTGAGGTATCAAGGGCTGTCTTTCCACCTCCAGCAGAGATCAGCACTGCCTGGGTCACCGAGGCTGCTGGTGACCCCGGAGGCATTGGGCAGCCTCTGAAGGTTCCTACCCCTTCTCCTCACCATGAGGGCCCCTCGGCCCCTCCTCCTAACTCCCTAAGGGATGGAGGGTCGTCTCCATCACCTGCTGCTCTGTGCTCTGGACCCAGAGCTCCACCTGCTGACGGACTATCCCCTTCAGGAGAGAGAGGAGAGGGCCAACTTATAAACCAGTCAGTCATGTTGGGAGTTTAGAATGGAGCCAAGGCAGTGACACCCAGAAGCCAGTCTTGACTCAGGCAGCAGTTTCCCCCTCTGGGTGCCTCAAGGGCTGGAGGACAATGGGAGATCCAGACTCCCCAGCAGGGCATGACAACCCTGAGGTCTTACAGGCTGGCCTCACCCATTCACCCTCAGGCACAGGGGCCTGGGCACCAGCTCAGATTCTCTAGGACTTTGGGAGTGGCAAACTTCTGTGATAACTGTCTTCTCCCTGGCAGCTGGAGGGGGTGTAAACACTTGGGTGGACAGTCTGAAACAGCAGGTGAGGCTAAGAACTCACAGTGGCTGATGTGATCTGGTTTCCAAAATTTGGCACTCCCTGCCTGGCCCATGAAACCCATCCTGAGTTCCTGTGATGACCAGCCCAGTGGGGCCGGGGCTGTCCTCACAAGTAGAACAATGGCATTACTTTGGGTCACCTCTGGGAATGCTTTCAGCACCGCTGTTCCCTGACTCAAGAGAAGAGAGCTGTGTCTACTGAGCTTTTATTTATTTATTTTTATTTATTTATTTATTATTTAAAAATTTTTTTTGGTCGAGCTGCGAGATCTTAGTTCCCCGACCAGGGATCGAACCTGTGCCCCCTGCAGTGGAAGTGTGGAGTCTTAACCACTGGACTGCCAGGGAAGTCCCTCTACCGGGCTTTTAGACTTTTCGGTTTCTCTATAAGAACACTCTGAGCTCTGAGCACAGCACTTTGTACTTTTCAGGGCATGTTTATACATGGTTCTTTGAGAGAATCCAGACCCGCTGGTGGCCTTGCCAGAGGCTGGCGTTTGCAGAGTCTGGGCACTGGGGTTGTGCTTGAACCTCAGTTCTCCAGGCGAGGGGAGCTAGTGAGTGACAGGAAGGGTAAACCACAGACAGCAAAGCATTCTCGAGGGCCTCAAAATACCTGAAGGGAGGTGCTACCAAATGGGCTTCCACCTCAGAAAGAGGGAGGGAGGTGGGAGGTCGAGGAGGATCTCATGATTGTTAAAACTTAGTTTGATTTTTTTTAATGACCTTATCTGGTGGCCAGAGGTTGCTGAGATATGATCATTTGGGTGAAATAAGCAGGGCTGCTCCAGGGCTGGGGAGGTAAAATATTTCACAAACTCTGTGACATTTCTGCCTGGAGCCCAGCACCTCTGGCACCTCAGCCAGCAGCTTTGGACACAGGGGAGAAGAGAGCATTCTTGGGAACCATGGCATTTGCATAAGGGGCACTGGTGCTGAGGCAGAGGAGAGTGCCCTCCCTGCAGGATCCTGGGAGGGGACTTGGAGGGGCCAGCAGGAGGGAGAACAGGGGGAAGGTGGTCCACGCTGACTGTGGCTGCCCGACTGGTCTGTGAGCACACATGAGGCACTGCCTGAGAGCTCCTCAAAATGCTTAAGAAGTTTTCAGGGCCCTGGAGCCCAGAGTGGGCAAGTGGGAAGGAGAGTAGGAATCTGACTTATTGAATTTGCATCCACAGGCGGACGGGATGTGGAGACTTTTGGGTTGTACCTACAATGTTCCTCTAGTCACTTAGGATTTGCGTTTTACGCTGCTCTTCATGCCCCGAACCCACTGTTGAGAGCAGGGTCTGCCTCCTTGCACGACTGATGACAACCCAGCAATGGCTTCACGGGGACCCTGAAGCGACCCCCACTGTCGATGCAGGACACTTAGGCCTGACCGGTGGGAGACGGCTGGGGAGGACAGGTTCAGGTCAGTCATAGCCAACAGGCCTCAGCCTCCCCAGTCCCCTCAGACCGAGAGCGCCCTGAGCTGGCTGCTTCCCTGCCCCACCGTTATTTCTTTGGCAGTTCTAGGCTCTAACCTTATTTTCTTTTTTTTAACTTAAAAAAATGTGGTTTTTTTTTCCTTTTTGGCTGTGTTGGGTCTTCGTTGCTGTGCATGGGCTTTCTCTAGTTGCAGCAAGCAGGGGCTACTCTTCATTGCGGTGCGTGGGCTTCTCATTGCGGTGGCTTCTCTCGTTGTGGAGCACGGGCTCTAGGCGTGCGGGCTTCAGTAGTTGTGGCGCACGGGCTTAGTTGCTCCACGGCACGTGGGATCTTCCCGGACCAGGGCTCGAACCCGTGTCCCCTGCATTGGCAGGCGGATTCTTAACCACTGCACCACCAGGGAAGTCCCCCCCCAAATTGCTGGCTTCTTACCTCAGACACTGGAGAGTTTCCCTTTCCTGCTGACAGCATTCTACCCCTCATTTCCCGTCTATTTTCTTCTTTCCCAATCTTGGCTACCCTCTCTCTATTACTTCTCCTGCATAAGACCCCACGGGTGCTGGTGGGAAGAGAACCACGCCGCCTCTTCTTTTGGCCTCCGTCTGATAGGCTTTGTGGGGAAGGTGTAGGTGGGAATGGGATCCCTGGGGAATTCTACTCCACTGAGAAGTCTCCGTGGCGCTTTACCTATTCACAAAGCTTCTTCATTACACGAGATAGCAACTGGTCATCGTCGTGCTCCAGTAATGCCCGTTGGGGAGCACTTTCTCATATGCTGCCTCCACTCTGGACACCACCGCCTGGACCACAATTAGCAGCTGAGTCCACTTACCATGCCTACATGCGACTCCAGAGCCCTGCAGACTTGACTTACACGAATTAAGAAGGATTCTTTAACTAAGACTTTTATTTATACAAGAAATATTTTTGTGATTATCTGAGACAATTGAAAACAACCAAAATAACACACAGTACACCGGCAGTCAATTATACAAAGATCACAAATTCTGTAGAGCTGCGCTGTCTGCTGTGGTAGCCACTAGCTACATGGGCCTATTGAAATATTTTAATTCATGAAAATTACGTAAAATTAAAAATGCAGATCCTCAGTTGCACTAGTCACATCTCAAGTGCTCAATAGCCACATGTAGCTAGTGCTGCTGTATTAGTGCAGATAGAGAACATTTCTACCACGGCAGAGAAAATATATTACAACTCTGTTCCACAGTCATCCAGTCTCTGAAATTGCTGAAAACCTTATCCAGGTGTGACTAATGAAAGCAGTCCTGTCCAGTCCTGTCCATATGTTCCTCATCATTCATTCTGAGGCTTTCTTACCTGTGACCCTCGTCCCATGTTGTCTGACCCACAAGGAGAAACTCTTGATATCTTTGCTGATCTTCTCATTACAAAGAATTCTGTCTTTTGGGCTTCCCTGGTGGCGCAGTGGTTGAGAGTCCGCCTGCCGATGCAGGGGACACGGGTTCGCGCCCCGGTCCGGGAAGATCCCACGTGCCGCGGAGCGGCTGGGCCCGTGAGCCGTGGCCGCTGAGCCTGCGAGGCCACGGCGGTGAGAGGCCCACGTACCGCAAAAAAAAAAAAAAAAAAAAAAAAAGCTTAAAAAGAATTCTGTCTTTCCATCTGCGATTGCTTGGAGTTTACATTTTAAGTGCAGAATCGTCTTCAGAAAGAACGGCTTTAGAGAGTGAATCCTAGGAGCTTGCATGAAAACCTCTCCTTTCTGGAACTTGGCTGAGTTGTCCTGGGAACCTGTGTCCTGCATTTACACAAGTCTGAGTCAGTAAGGTGCCAGACGCAGAGCCTAGGGCAAGAACCAAGGTCTTCAGAGTCACCTGCTTGTCCTTTGGTTCAAACGCCCTTGGGCTGCTGTAATCATTAACTCTTGCAGGAGGCTCAGAGCATCTGCTTCTGATCAACTAGAGGCAGCTGCTATTGAAGTCCTGAGTTGGGGAGAAGAAATGGGTGAGGGGGTGGCAGGCAAGAGCTTGGGGGCGGGACACTGGGGAGGGAGGGAAATTGATCTGCATTGCAGTGTCCCTGATCAGCTCTGGCACCTTTGTGTCTCCACAGTTGTGTTGGTACCCAGGGACAGCCCTGGGGCCAGCTGCATGGTCTGAGCAGCCTGCGGTCTCCTGGTCGTGCTGGGCACTCTGTGCTATACTGCGCTGGGCACCCTGGCTCCTGAGTCCAGAGGCGGGAGGTGTTCTACATTTACATCTCCCCTACCCATGGCTCCTTGTCTGCCTTTCTTATCACCTACACATTGGCCCTGATAACCTGCCAAAGCTCTCTGAGCTTTGCTGAGTATGCACAGCCCCAGGCCCTGGTCAGGCCACAACATGTCATGATGGACTGCCTCCCATCCTGTGCCATTATCATGCTGCTTGGGCTCAACACCCTGTGCTGAGCTGTCCCATCATGCGGAAGCCCTCCTCACCCACTTAGGCTCCAGCACGGACACTTACCTCACTCCACTCAGGCTGTGACATCCTTTGCAAGCCAGCTGTTCCCCACGTGGCACCCTCCTTAGGCTCCAACCTCACAGGACGGGTCACTCTTTGTCTTAGTTCAGGCTGCTATAACAAAGTGCCTTAGACTAAGTAGCATATAAACAGCAGACATGTGTTTCTAACAGTTCTGGAGACTGGACATCTGAGATCAGGGTACCAGCAGGGTTGGTTCTGGTGAGGACCCTCTTCCAGCTTTCAGACTGCTGACTTCTCGCTGTGTCCTCACATGTGGAAGGAGAGTGAGGGAGCTCTCCGGGGCCCCTTTTGTTTACAAGGGCACTAATCCCATTCATGAAGGCCTCACCTTTATGATCTAATCACCTCCCAAAGGCCCCACCTCCTAATACCATCACATTGGGGGTTGGGATTTCAACATATCAATTTGGGGGCACACGTTCAGTCCACTGCACTCTTTTACCCAGATGTCCTCCTTACTCTGCTGAGGCTCCAACATCACTGCTTTCCTCCCCTCCCTCCATGCATGCCTGTTTTTCTTGGTGCCACCAAATGTCTTTGGGACTGAATTGACTAGAAGGGAAAGGGAAAAGAAAGAGGAAGAGAAAGAGGAAGGGGGATTGTGTCTTTATTTTTAACATCTAATATGTTTCGGCACATACTGACCACTTTGTGTTCACTTCCCCCGGTGCACAGTTTGTCAAGTTGCCTTTTATTTCAGGAACATTCTTGCATGATTTGTCCAGTTCCATGGTATTGTTTTCCTTCTTTGGGGACTCCAGTTCTGTGCTGTTGCATCTCTACTGTCTGTCTTCTCTGTGTATCCATGTCTTTAGGATTTATTTAAAAACGGTTTCTTTTCTGTGCTTATTTCATTTCTATCCTCAAAAGATTTTACTGTATTTTCCACTGTATTTGTACCCCCTCCCCCATACTCCTCTACTTTTGTTTTGATTTCTGTGATGCTTCTTTTTTTCTTGTACCTCTTTTCTGAGTTCTGCAAATGTGTAAGATCAAGTTTTCTCTTGTCTTCTCACCATTTCTTCTCTGGGACTACATATTTTTAAAATTCATTCTTCCTTATTGAGGCTCTTTATTAAGTCTTTGAAAGTAATGGCCAAATGTTTGGTCAAAATTTTCACCTATTTCATGGCAACTTGATTGGTGATTCTTTGTAGCTGGTAAGTTTTGCAGCAATTTCCTGCCTGTTTTTATTTTCCCCCCTTTGAATTAAAGCTGGCTGCCTTTGAATTTCTCTAGTTGACCTATTTGTTGGGGTTTGCTTCAGGGGACAAAGTTTTGCTAATGTTTTTCTCCTATTGGTTGTTACTAGGTTGTTTCACTTCCCCCCAAAGAGGCCTCTATCCTGTCCTCTTAACTATCACAGCTCTTATACTGTATGCAAGGGGTACTGATTTATTACTTCAAGTTGAGCCTTTTACCAAAAGCAAGTTTTCATGCTGGGGTTTCTGGGATCTGTTCCTTCTGCGCTGTTTTGCATTTCATTTCCCTTCTCTTCTCCAAGGGGCTTTCACAACATATTACCTTCATAAAGATTATGAAGTAAATTTAGCAGCTTTTGGTCGCATTTTTGAGTTGTTCGTTGTATGTTTCCTAGTTTGACAGAAGAAGAAGTTTCTATTTATTTCCATTATTTATGCTAAAGAAAACTCCTATTTCCTTTGCTACTACTCACACTACTTCTGACACCAAATGTGAGGGCTTTTTCCACACCAAGAAATTCTCCAGTTTTCAGTAGACACCAACTGGGTGTCCTACAGTTTAATTCTGACACTAACTGCCTGGAGTTAGCACAGACCCCACAGGTTAAGGGCTCAGTTCCACAAGATTGTCCCTCATTTCAGATGCCAATTGCAAGTCCCAAGTGGTCTGTCAGCGTCCAATCAGGTGACAGAAACCACACAGCAATTTTATTAACAGTAGAAAGTTAATATAGAGAATTGTCAACTCCATAAAACCACTGAAAGGGCAAAAGAAGAATGGTATATGTGAAATACTAAGAAATACATACACTGGTCTCTGTCCCCAGCTTCTGCTAGTATTTGGTCTTTGACCCCAGTTCCACAAACTTTCTAAACCCCTTGTAATTCCCAGAGTGATAAAGGTGCGAGGAGCATGTTCTGTACTAATATTTGTTCTCTGACCCTATTCCTGACACAGAGCTCCTAAAATCCTTGCAATTTCCTGAGTAATGAGGGCGTGATAAGAGTTAGCAGAGCTCCTAAATCCCTTGGAATTTCCTGGGTGATAGGAGCATTTTTGTTCTAATGCAGTGACTCTGGGTGGGCTCCTGGGTGGGAGCTGGTCACCAGAAAAACTAAGCATGATTAGAAGCTTGTAACTCTCAGCCCCAAACCCTGTTCTCCAGGGAGGGAATAGGAGCTAGAGATTGAGTGAATTATCCATCATGCCTATGTGATGAAGCCTCCATAAAAATCCCTAAGGTATGGGCTTCAGGTAGCTCCTGGGTTGGTACAGGGTGGTGCACCCCAGCTCCCCAGAGACAGAAACTCCTGCACTGGGGACCCCTCCAGACCTTGCCTTAGGTACCTCTTCATTTGGCTGTTCATCTGTATCCTTTATTATGTTCTTTATTATAAACTGGTAAGCATAAGTGTTTCCCTGCATTCTGTGAGCTATTCTAGCACATTATCAAACTCAAGGAGGGCGTTGTGAGAAACCCCAGTTTATAATATAAAACTCTAGCAAATGTGTTTCCTGCAGCTGTTGAGATAATACTTTTTCTCCCTTAATGTTTTAATATGTAAGTAAGTTATATTAATAGGTTTTCTGAAATTTAGACATCTTTGTGTTGGTGAGATAAACCAATTTTATCATGAGAAACTAAAAAAAAATTGTTGGATTCAATTTTCTAATATTATGTTCAGAAATTCTGCATCTATATTCATAAATGGGTTACCTTTTAATTTTTCTTTTTTTTCTTTCTTTTTTTTTTTTTTGGCCATGCCGTGTGGCATGCAGGATCTTAGTTCCCTGACCAGGGATTGAACCCGCGACCCCTGTAGTGGAAGCTTGGAGCCCTAACCACTGGACAGTCAGGGAATTCTCAACATTTAATTTTTCTTTCTTCACCTGTTCTTGTCTGGTGGTGGTAAGACTATTATAACCTCATCAAATGATTTGGGCAATGTTTCCACTTTCTTCTTTTCTCTGATAATTTGCATAATATTAGAATGATCTGTTCTTTGAAGTTTGACAGATTGTTTCCTTTTTTTTTTTTCGGTACGTGGGCCTCTCACCGCTGCGGCCTCCCCGGTTGCAGAGCACAGACTCCGGAAGCTCAGGCCCAGCGGCCATGGCTCACGGGCCCAGCCGCTCCGCGGCATGTGGGATCTTCCCGGACCGGGGCACGAACCCGCGTCCCCTGAATCGGCAGGTGGACTCTCAACCACTGCGCCACCAGGGAAGACCTCCTTGTTTTTCTTTTTTGGCTGTTGTTTTTCTTCTAAACTTTTTAACTTCTGATTTAATTTATTTAATGGTTTAGCATACACGTTATCTATTTTTTCCTAACTTTCAGATTTGTTGAACAAGTAGTACGTAATGTTCTCTTACTCTCTTTCCTTGAGTTAAATTTATTTGTATTTAATTGTTTAAAAAGTCAAAATATTACAGATCTCGGTTCCATTCCTTCCCACTCCTCTTGCTTCTGTCCCAGAGAGAATCACTTTCGACTCTCATAGCTATGTCTTCTTTCTTCTAGAATTCAGACTTTCTTTTTCCATATGAGTGTATTTCTGTCTTTTAATTCTTCCATATTTTCTTTACATTCTTTTATAACTTTTTTGCATGATGTATTTAATCCATTTAGATTTTTTTATGACATTAATAAGGGAACTAGCTTTTTTTCTCATTGTGTCTAGTGAATTGTACCAGTATAATGTATTGAATAGTCCTTTCTTCCTCTAAAATCCATTTTCTGCAGGTCCACAGAGCCTGTGCTTCTCATAGCTACTCCCAGCTGATTACTGAGTAAGCTTTTAAGGTAGAGCAGACCCCAACAATGGCCGTGGAGGATCTGGACAAAGTGAATCCTCCCTGTCTATGGAGCCTTTAGCAATCTAGTGGCTCATTTGAAACTTAATAAGTAGCTGTACCTTATAACTCCTGTTTAGCAAGATATGGTATAAACTCTGGATTGGTGACTAATTGTATCTGGCAACATTCTTAGTTGTAAGCAACAGACACTGACTGATTTATGCATAAAAAGGAATTTATTACTATGATATTAAGTAATAAAGCAATACTAACATTTATTAAGTGCTTACATTTTGCCAACTATCATGTGAAATTCTTTGCATGTATGAAACTCATTGTAATCCTTACCACAACTTTATAACAATAATAGTCCCTCTGACACTGATACTATGGTTAACCCCACATTTTGGATGGGAGCATAGCATAGAGAAGTTAAGGAACTTTCTCAAGGTCACACAGCCAATTGGTAATACAGCCAGGGTTTAAGCCCAGGCAGTTGGACTCCAGAGCTTCTCCACTGCCCATGACACTCTGTAGAAATGGTGATAGGAGTATTGTGTGTGTTAGGCTGGAAGGATATGAAGGCAGGGACAATAGTCTAGATCATAACATACAAATTATGTGGTGAAACCCTGAGGCTTGCCTTGCCTCCACAATGATGCTGCCACTGGACACTGTCCCTAGAACTGTCACCACTCACAAACCAAATGGGATTTCTGCCTCTTCACATCACAATTCTCTGATTCAAAAGGTAAATGCATCTGAGTGACAGAACCAAGGCCATGTGCCCACACCCAAGCTGGAAGGGAGTCTGAGGAATATTTTTTAGCTTCTGTAGTGGGATCTATACAGGTTCTGCTTCATAAGGTGAGGGGCTCCTTATATGTAAAAAAAAAAAGTTCAAATGCTGGGCATCAAAAATATAATGACAAATGTCATTATACTAGATATTTTGCCTTTCTTTTTCTGTTTTCTGAAAGGGACTTTGCTATCTTGTTTTTCTCCAGCATTGTTTACCAGGTGTTTTGGAGATAATTGAATTCCACACTTAATATGTGGGTTGCTCAATCATATCTTAAACTTACAGAGAAGAACAGAGATAATTAAGAGATCCTGGACAGCAGACTGTAACAACTGGATATAATCCTTGGTTGTTTCCCTTTGGGAATAGGATAAGGGTATCAGTTAGCTTTTGCTGTGTAACAAATTACCTTAGCATACAGTGGCTTAATATAGTCATCATTTATTAATCAATGATTCTGCAGTTCAGTGATTTGGGCTGGGTCCAGTGGATAGTTCTGTGGGTCTTGGCCGGGCACATGCAAGCTTCTGCGGCCTTACTCCAGTTTTGGAGGCCTTCGGTCAATAACCGCCTCACATTTCTGGCTGTTGGCTTGAAGAACAGGACAACTGGTTTTGTGTCTCTCACCACTCAGTTCACTCACCTACCTCATGCACATGATTGATGTCAGGGTTCCAGGTGCAATAAGAGAGGGTAAGCTTGAACATGCAAGCACTTTTTAAGTCTCTGCTTGCTTCAAGTTTGCTATTGTCACCTGAGGTGACATGAGACCAAACCCTGGGCTAGTATGGGAGGGGACAGAATGATGAGACCTTGAGAGCTGATTGTTAAATTTGCACGAATTTTGCAAGCTAGTAGTTAAACTGCTTGTAGCTTGAAATTGGCCATGGTGCAAATATTTATACCATGGAAATTGGCAAATGCTACAAACCAGGGCTTTTTTTTTTTTTTCTTCTCTTTTCAGAGAACCAATTTAACAGTATGTCACTAGATCTATATGAGGGCATGGGCACATGGAGAGAAATTATAGCAGCTGTTCTGGAAACAATCTAATGAATATGGTCTTTTTTATATTTGAGACTCACAGTTTCTAAGCATGACCATTATTAGAATTGCATATATAAAAGATAGGATTGCATGTGTGTCAAGCAACCTAGGGTTCACATTATAGTGGTCATTTACTTCTTTTAAAGCATCCTTTCATCTTTTCCAGTAACAGACCCTGCTTGAACCAAGCTAAGCCACTCTCATGACATAGTGATTTATCCAAAGGACAAGCACATGAACCAGACTAATTCAGTCAGAATTATTCCCCAGGGTTTTTTCAAACTGACATTGGGGGAGGAAAGTCCCTCTCCTTTCTCTTACAAATTATGGTGATATGAGCTAAGAGCTACCAGCAGTCGTAATGACATTTTTTTTTTGCGGTACGTGGGCCTCTCACTGTTGTGGCCTCTCCCGTTGCGGAGCACAGGCTCCGGACGCGCAGGCTCAGCGGCCATGGCTCACAGGCCCAGCCGCTCTACGGCATGTGGGATCTTCCCGGACTGGGGCACGAACCGTGTCCCCTGCATCGGCAGGCGGACTGTCAACCACTGCACCACCAGGGAAGCCCGGAATGACATTTTTGCAGGGGACAGCTGGCCTAAGAGAGAAAAAGCTAACAGAGAGATTTGCATGACAGAGAGACAGAAAAACAGAGAGTGAAAGAAGGAGAGTTGAGGGAGAGAGAGGAATCGATGGATCCATCCCAACCCTTCTTGCTGTTTGGTTGTGTCTAACACAATATATGTATATTTTTGCCTATAGTAGATTGAATTAACAGTTTCTGTCACTTGCAACCAAATAGTCCTGACTAATACATGAACACAGATATCTTGTTGAAGAGGCAGAGAAACTAGGACAAGGAAGGGACCAGTATTGCAGTGCAAAGACAGGATCTGGGTCAGGGTGTCTTGTTCATTCTTGGGAGCTAAATTATACAAAGGAGAACATTGGTAATACCATATGAAGAGCTCCTCTAAGATTTGTAACTCTCCTCTCTACCCACTGTGTCAGTTCAGGGTATGGTTGCAGACAATGAAAATGACTCCAGACAACTGAAGTAGAAAGAGATTTAATACAGGGAGTTAGGTGATTACAAAATTATTGGAAGGGCAGGAGGGCCAAACTGGGCTCTGAGCTTCCAGGACTGGCTCCCCTATAACAAAGCCACAGAACTGGCCTGCCAAGGAAATCATTGCCCCAGCTGCTGGCTTAGGGATATACCACCTCCACTGCAATTCACGTAAAAAAATTGGATGCCCTGTACTCTATCTCTTTGCAACTACAAAGTTAGACCAGCCAAGGAGGTTTCTGTTTTTGCAACCACAGAAGAAACAAATACCTCCTTGACCATACTTGCCAGCAGAAACACCAGCAGCCACAGAAGCATGTACTCACTTCCCAATCTCACTCTTACAGGCAACAACAGTTAACCTTTTCTGAAATTTTCCAAACATACACAAACATATGTGTGTGTGTGAACGTGTGCGTAAAACAAATGGGATCACACTGAATATTGGTCTGGTTGCTAACTGATTTAAAGGACCTTTATTTGGATGCCTTTCCTAGGTGAAGAATGAAAGAATATAACCGGGTTTCTTAAGCGGATCACTCTGAGCCCTAATTTTAATTAATTAATTAATTTATTATTTATGGCTGTGTTGGGTCTTCGTTTCTGTGCGAGGGCTTTCTCCAGTTGCGGCGAGCGGGGGCCACTCTTCATCGCGGTACGCGGGGCTCTCACTGTCGCGGCCTCTCTTGCTGCGGGGCACAGGCTCCAGACGCGCAGGCTCAGTAGTTGTGGCTCACGGGCCCAGCTGCTCCGCAGCATGTGGGATCTTCCCAGACCAGGGCTCGAACCCGTGTCCCCTGCATTGGCAGGCAGATTCTCAACCACTGCGCCACCAGGGAAGCCCCTCTGAGCCTTAATTTTAACATGGAAACGGAATCCTTGGGAACAAAGATAAAATATTTAGGAACAACATTAAGAATTAAATAAAGAATGGAAGAGTCAGGCACACAATTCCTTGAAAATCACATCAAAATGAAGTATTCTTTTGAAAGTAAAGTTTGGATTTGTATACACACACTTTTTTCATTTAAAAATGAAAAGCTTTTATAATTTATGAAGGTAAAAATGTACATTATTAATTTTTAAAAGGCAGAATTTTATAATTTTATCTAAATGCCATTTCAAAACTTACAAAGAGTAAATACATTGCTCTTTCAAAAACAATATAAAGAGCAAAAGTTAAAACAATTTTTATATACCCGCCAAAGTTAGAAACTAAAGAAAACCTTCAAAAATATAGAAAGAAATAAAAATTCCTGAATCTAAGAGTAAATGGCATGTATAGGCTTGATTTCAAATAAGAGATGGTAAGATCAATACATCACCTAGTCAGTGCCACAGAATCTGACTCTATATAGTTCAGCGCTATAAGACAAAAAAAGTCTAGGTGATGAGAAGAGAAAAAAGAAAGATAGGGCTTCGCTGGTGGCGCAGTGGTTGAGAGTCCGCCTGCCGATGCAGGGGACACGAGTTCGTGCCCCGGTCCGGGAAGATCCCACATGCCGCGGAGCGGCTGGGCCCGTGAGCCATGGCCGCTGAGCCTGCGCGTCCGGAGCCTGTGCTCC
>NC_041225.1:40353756-40369693 GCF_002837175.3 Physeter macrocephalus
CTGTGCTCCGCAACGGGAGAGGCCACAACAGTGAGAGGCCCGCATAACGCAAAAAAAAAAAAAAAAAAAAAAAAAAAAGAAAGATAGCCACTTGCCGGAGAAGAGCACCGGCCTCATCCTCACTTCTCACGGGGCGCACGCATGTCCCGGGCCCTCCCACGCGCCTGGGGACTGTGTGAGGGACACCCTGTGTGAGGCTGGGGGAACCTGAGTTACTGCCTTTGTGCGCTGACCCTGCTCCAGGAGCCCGTCTCTGTCTGCGATTCATTGATCCTGGCGCAGCTCACGACTGTTAATCATCGCAGCCCAGAGGGGGGCCTCTTGAGTGGGAGCCTCAGACAGGGAGAGATTCCACCCCGTCTCTACGGGCAACCAGTCAGTTCTAAAGTCTGCATCACCCGGCTTCCCGCTCCAGCATGGGAACGTGCCCCTGGCTAGCCTGCTCTGGGAGTGTGGTGGGGCAATACTGAGTACGTATGGGGTCAAGAGAGGGAGAGGCTGTGAGGGCACTTTGGCTCAGACGATGGGGGCCCCTGAGTGAGGCATCCGGGCTTGAGTTAAACTGCAGCTTTGGGAAGGAGAGTGGTGCTTTGGAAGATGAATCTGGCTCCTTGTGCTGTAAGGAATTGAGGGTGAGAGCATCCGTGGAGGGGACCTGGGGTGGTAGCAGTGGGTGTGAGGGTCATGGAGGGACCTGGGACATACGGCAAGGAGGACTGGCCTGGTCTTCTTGCTTGTGGGTGAGGAGGAGGAGACGTCAGCCAGGACTCGGGGTTTGCCCCTGGGTGACTTGGTGAGCGTGTGATGGTTTATGGAAACAGGGAAGAGGGGAGGAGGGGCAGGTTTGAAGGAAAAGGAGGTGTTTTACTTTGTTCAGTTTGAAATGCTGCGGGCGGTTCCTGTGAAGATAGGGGGTTTGTGTATCTGGAGCTCAATAGCCACGTCAAGGTTGGAGATGCATATTTAGAAATAAAGGTGGAAATGGAAGCCACGGGAGTGAATAAGAGTGTTGAAGACAGAAGTTTTCAATGCCACAGACGAGGTGTTTAAGGGAATGACCAACCTCATGGAAATCTACCAGGCCTGTTCTAAAAGTACCCCCCACTGTTCATCACAGCTACACACGTGCATGTTTCCTGCATTCAGGTCACAGCACTCATGCCCCTCTCTGAAGTGCTTCTCAGAGAGGAGCTCTTAAAGACCTTTCCCCTTAATATGGGGGAGGGGCTCAGGGCTCTGTCCATGCCGGCAACGGGGCACTCAGCGGATAGCCAGCTCCCTTGTTGTCTGCGGGCAGGCACGGCCCCCTGTCCTTAGAGCGGTCCCCTCCCCTAACCTGCAGCACTCGGAGTCCTGGCCCTGGGTCTGGCCTCGCGGATGTCTGAACAAACCACCAGCGCTGGGAAGGCGGCGTGGCTTCCTTGGCACCACAGCTTCACTGACCCAGACCCTGCCTCTGGCCCCCACTTCCCAGGGCCTGGGGTTTGCTTCTGACCTGCTCCGGCGCTGGGTCCTGCCCCCAGCTGTCCCTTGCTGGGATCGAGTGCTATGTAAGAGGGCCACCCTCACCCTGACCTTGCTGTTGTCCCCTGGGAGTCTTCCTGATGCTCCCTCCGCACTGCTTTACCTGGGTGCTCTCTGCACAGCCTCTCGGCCCCTGCTCTTTGTCAATTGCTCAGCCGCTGAGGCTGACCGAGACCTGGAGGCTTCCCCTGCTGCTTTCCGGCCCGTGGGCTCGTGCAGGGGAGAAGCTGGCAGGACAGTGACCAGACTAGAAGGAGCGAGTGCCTTCTCTCCTTCTGCCTGCCAGTCTGCTTCTGGTGCCACCTACTGGCAGAACGCACCAGGGACCGCTGACAAGGGAGACGTGGAATTTGCAGGGCTCCAGCCCCAGCGGCACAAAGCAGAGGGTCTACGTGGGTCTGGAGCGGAGACGCCACAGCTTGAGGACTAACCAGCACAGTGCCCTGCTCACTGCATTTCTTCACAAACTCTTGCCCGTCCTCCGGGTCTCAGCTCAGGTGTGGTTTCCTCCTGGCAGCTTCCTCAGGACCCAGCGCCCTCTGTGGTTTCCCACAGAACCTTGCATCCACTTCTGAAGAGCACAAGCCAACTTGCAAGAAAGCCCCCTCTCTTTATATGTCTGCCCCCTTACTTGGCTGTGAACTTCTGAAGGAGAGAGACTTTGTCTATCATCTTGTAAAATTCTCAGGGATACCACACAGCTCAGGAAGTCCTTAGGGAACTGCAGTTCCTGAAGTTGTAAGCACTCTTTGGAAGAAAGCTGGGAAGTAAGTGAGCAGCGATGGTTTTGTTCCAGCTTATCTCCCAAACTGGGGTTCCTGGGCAAGTCACTTTTTTTTTCTGACAATAGTAACGAGTAGCGTTTATTGAACACCTGGGAGATACCATCCACTTTTCTTCACATTCTGCATATATCAACTCATTTAATCTTCACACACTTATGAATGAAGGTACAGAGAGTATTAGCAACTCGCCTAATGTCGCACAGGTAGAAAGTGGTAGAACCAAAATTGGAATCCAGGTAGCCTGAATTCCAGAGCCTGTGCCTTTAGCCACTCTTTTGCCCAAGGATAAGGGGAATTAGAAAAATGTGGCCAGGTCATGTGGCTGCTGCCAATGATAATAATAATACCACTGATAAAACATGACTTTATAGTAGATACCTTTGCACTATTGTCCCCCTTTCTGAGGAATTCCCCCTTTCTCTTTTCTTTTGGGGAACCAAGGCTCCCAGATCTCCAAATATACGGTTCTAGAAGAGGGTGCTAAACCTAGTACCCTGCATCCACGGGTGGACACGTGACCCAGGTGGGACCGATGAGAGCCCTCCTTGGCATTTTTCATGTTGGCGCAGATAGATGAGGGAAGCACCTCGTGGCAGGTGAAGCTGGGAGATGCTCCAGGCTCGTGGGAGAAGCCAGACTGCCAGAGAAAGAAGCTGATTTGCAGAGAGAAGCAGGGATGAGAGAAGAGGAGAGCGCCACCTTTCCCTGCCCTGCTGTTGATACTCTGAAACAGTAAACTCCCCTTTTGCCTCATCTGGTTTATGTCTGGTTTTCTCACACTTGCGACTAAGAGAGCCCTAACTCACAGCATTTTATAGTTTATGAAATCCTTTCACAAGTAGTTGGTTCTTACACTAGCCTGAGGAGGCAGGCGGGGTAGTATTATCTCCCCGTTTTACACAAGGGAAACTGAGGTTTGGCGCAGCTAAGGGACTTGCCAGCACCACGTGAGGGGCGGAGCTGGCAAAGTGGCCAGTGGTTTGCCCCTGGGGCCAGGCTTCTCTCTCCTCTTCCGCCTGTGCTCCCGGGGGACCCGGTGCAGGGGGTGTCTGGGCCCCGCACCTCCCTCAGCACTAGTGGCCTTTGCCCTTGACCTGGCCTTTGCAGCCCCTCATTCCTCTAGTTTCTTGACATGGGGCCTACGGGGGGTGGGGCCACAGGGTGGGTGACCGCTGACTCCAGGACCCTGTGCTGCCCATGACCTTGGAGCTCACAGGGCTACGTAGGACTGAGAGGTGCCGACACACAGTACAGCATCTGTGAGACCTCCAGCAAACGGAGCACCCGGGGCTGGGGCTCCACTCACCCGGCACCGCCCCCGTCCTGTACTCCTGGACACCTCGACAGCCCGGGAGAAGCTCTTCCTCTCGCCAAACCAGGTTTGGAGTGCTCTCTCTGGTCTGGGCCCTGGCACAGGGAGGGGACTGGGTGGGTGTGAGGGTCTCTTCTGGCTGGGAGCTGGAAAACTGGAGGCACCTCTGGGTTGGGGGCTTGGCCATCCTGCCTGGGGTTGCCGAATGCCAGCACTAGTGACTATTCTGAATCCTGGTTTAGCATCACCTTAACCCTGGCAAGAAGATCAGTGAGGCTGTGGGTGGAGGGAACTTCCTGTTTACTGCTGGTGTCAGGGCTGGTCTGAGAGCGACATCCTTCCGTGGTTGATGTGAGCTGTGACGTCCCCCAGCCTCCTCTCAAGCTGACTCACCCCCCGACCCCAACCCCAGTCCCCATCCAGGGCTGGAGGCTGGGCTTCCTGCAGCCCCGGGGAAACAAGTCTGCTCCCCCTTGGTTGCCTGGCCTGGAAGCTGTCATTATGCTACCAGCAGCAGCAGTGACCTACCCTCTCTGTGCAGCCCATCTGAAGCCGTCTCACATCCCCTTTGGTGGCACCCAGTTTCACAAAGAAACTAGGGTCGCCAAATTGAGCAAAAAATAAAATACAACAAAAAAGAGGATGCCTAGTGAAATTTGAATTTCAGATAAGCAACAAATACTTTTCAGTGTAATGTTGTGCAAGGCTTTATCTGTGAACTCTAAAAGGAGCTCAAGCCCAGGGAGGTGCTGTGGCCTGCATGGGCCCTGTGCCTGGCCATGCAGGGTTCCTGCCACTCGGCCAAGGGCTTTCTACACCCCATGGTCTGCAAGCAGGTCAAGCTTGGTCATTGCTGTAACACCTGCCCCAGAGTCATGGGTGCTCCCCTCTAGATTGTGAGGATGCTGCTGGAAGAGGGGATAATGGTCTAACCCCACCTCAAAGGGAGGCAGATACTCTGCAGCAGTGGTTTCAAAACCTCGTCATGGACCAACAGCAAGAGCATCTGTGTCAACTTGACTGTGTCACGTGGTGCTCAGACATTTGGTCAAATGTTATTCTGGGTATGTCTGTGAGGCTGTTTCTGGATGAGATTAACATTTCAGTCCTTAGGCTGAGTAAAGCAGAGTGCCCTCCCCAATGTGGGTGGGCCTCATCTAGTCAGGTGAAGGCCTGAATATAACAAAAAGGTTGACCCTCCTGAAAATAAGGGGGAACTCCTCCTGCCTGACTGCTTTCGAGCTGGGACATCCGTTTTTCCTGCCTTTGGACTCAAACTGAAATATTAGCTCTTCCTGGGTACCAAGCCTGCTGACCTTCAGACTGGAATTACATCATTGCTCTCCTGGGTCTCCAGCTTGCCGGCTGCCGATCTTAGGGTTAAGATCACCTCTAAACCATACATAGATAGCAACTGCTACACAATGATAACATCTGAAGCTTACATCACTGAGCAAAGTCCTGTTAGGAAAACACTTCAAAAGATAAAACTGGGCTTCCCTGGTGGCGCGGTGGTTGAGAGTCCGCCTGCCGATGCAGGGGACACGGGTTCGTGCCCCGGTCCGGGAAGATTCCACATGCCGCGGAGCGGCTGGGCCCGTGAGCCATGGCTGCTGAGCCTGCGCGTCCAGAGCCTGTGCTCCGCAGCAGGAGAGGCCACAGCAGTGGGAGGCCCGTGTACCGCAAAAAAAAAAAAAAAAAGATAAAACTGAGTAGTGATACATCTAACCCCAGGACCACCATGAAAAGTGGCTGGGTTAGCCTCTTGGAGGGTGAAAGAGCGAGTGATGGGGAATCAAGGCAACCCATTCAACAGCTGGCACCAACTTCCAGACGTGCAATCAAGAGACTCTTGGGTCTTTCTGTTCAGCAAATCTTCCAGATGAAATTAACCACATGAGCAAGCTCAGGAGAAGCCAACAGAGGGAGCCACAGAATTGGGAGAATAAGAAATCTTTGCTGGGTAGTTTATTACCCAGAAATGGCTGAATGGAATGTCAGTCCTCCTGACTTCCACCTAATAATTCCATTTCTCCTTCTCTAAACAGTCGTGCCCTCCCTCCGGACTCTCTCACCATCACACTAGGTATGAATCATCAGAACACTCCAGAATGTCAATATTTCCAACTATAAATCCAAAAGGGAAAACAGACAAGATAAATGATTCACAGTGGGTTCTATATATGTGGGGTCTATATATGAGTCTGGGTGTAGGGCATTGTTAGGACCATATTCTTGGAAAGGGGGCCACAGTCACTCACCTGGGACATGGAGCTCCCCAGGCGGAAACAGGAGGCAGAGTCACGGTGCACGCTTCATTTGCCCTTGGCTGCAATTTCGAAACTTGAAATGAAACCCAGGATTTTTGTCATATGAAAATCTCCTTCCCATGACACAGGTGGATATCCTAGAAACCCTTCCACGTGAACACATCAGCTGGTCCAATTGCAGCACTTGTCACTGCAGCATGGTTTGTATCAGAAAAAACTTGAAATAAACCAAATGCCCAACCACAGGACAACAGGTAAATATTTACACAGTGGAATATTATACAGGTAAAGTGAATGAACAGTAGCTATGTCTCAAAAGACATATCATTGAGTGAAAACAGCAAGTTGCCGAAGTTATGTAAAGTATAATACTATTCGTGTAAAAATTTAAAACATGCAAAACTCCACCAACTATTCTTTAGGACACATTCATATGTAGTAAATATGTAAGTACAGCATATCTGAGGGAGGGAGGGTGGGGAACAGGATTGGAGAGGGGTACACAGGGGTTTCATCTGAACTAAAATGATTTGAAATAAACACGGGATATTCAAAGATTGGCAAAGCTGATGGCAGATATTATTCTCTATATATTTTTCTTACATTTGAATCATTATGTGACAAAAAATATAAAGCACCCAGCTCCCACCCTCACCCCCCCACTTCTTTCTGGTCAGGTACATATTTTCTACAGTCCAAGGTTTTCAATATTGCTTTGCTGGCAGCCCTTCTGCCACTTGGGATAAAGTAAAAACATAAAGGTGTCAATGACCTGCTTAGTTTTATTTTATGACAATAGAACTTTAAGTCACGGAGAGTTTCAGAAGGAAAGGGAAGTCGCCTCCAGGGAGTGCTGTTTTCCCAGTGTGAGCTCAAGAAATGACTGCGGAGGGAGTGAATGATTTTGGCAGTACTTCCTGTTCCGACAGCGCACTGCCAGGCCTGCTGGCCCCTCATTAGCCACGGCAGGCAGCTGCTGGCTTTAAAGACAGACAATGCCTGGTTAGAGAAGCTCACGCAGAGGCCTGCTTCTAGAAGGGAGCAGCTGATTCACTGCGGAGGGACAGGGGGATGAGGGGACAATTTGGGAAACCCACTTCAAGGAAGGGAGTGAACAACACAGTAGTCACAGCCCAAGAGTTCTGGAGTCACTTCTCTGTGTGACCTGGGCAATTAGAAGACCCTCCACTGGAGGACCCTGGAAATTGCACCGAGTTTTCAGGCTCCTCTGAGCCAGTGTGGTAGGTGGCTGCTGTATCCAGCACAGAGTGTTCACCAGATGTTGGTTTCAACATTTACTGGCAGTGTCACCCTAGGCCCTTTACTTAAACTCTCTAATCTCCGCGTCCTTATCTCTGAGTGGTGGAGCTAATCGTAGTGTAATGCAAACAAAAGTGGGCCGGCTCACTTCTAGCTCAGCTCTGGGTTGCCTCTAGAAGATGCATAACTCCAGCTCAAAAAAATCTTGAAAAGAAATGTAAATATGTATATAAATCCCCCAAAGAGGTGGCAAAGGGGAACAATAGCGCCAAACACACAAGAAAAATTCCCTGAAGATCCTCTTTCCCCAGCAGATTCCCCAGAGCCCTGTCCTCGAGGTAGCCCCTCTCCCAAATCTCTCTTCTCTCAATCTCCTCTCACACCCACTTCTCTCTGGACCTCTCCTCTGTCCTTCTGGACAAGTTGTTTTCTTCTGGGAGAAGCTCCAGGACCTTTTAAAATGTAAATCAACTTAGCCTTTTGGCTCCTTTCAATTCTCCTCTCCACTAATGATCACAAAGAAGAGTCTGCGGTCCAGTGAGCAAACCCAGAATTGCTCTGGAAAGGGGTGAAGGGGAGGTGGCAGCTGGATAAGACTCCCAGTATCAGACACCTTTTGTCTCCGCCACAATCACACCTTGCTCAGGCTTTTTGTGAGAATTAGATGAGATAATGCATGTCAAGAACTTAATAGTAACTAACACATAAGTCCTCAAACGATTACTTATTAATCCTATTATTATAATCCCTGTCATTGGTATTATTATTTCTAAGGACTTATTTACTTTGCTTGAATTCCAAGAACTTTAGCCAAAAGTTTAAAAAATCCAATTGCAGTCAAGACGTTGTGGAACGTTCTGCATTGGGGATGAGCCACCGTCTGCCCTCTCCTACCTGTGACCAGGGACATTGGCTGTAGTTGGTTCACGGAGATGCGAGGGGTCTGCTGGGCCACCCTCTCATGGTTCTGGGGAGCCCACTGAAGGGCTTTGCCTTCCCCTGGTCTCCCCTCGCGTGCTGGCCAGGATGCCAGGGTGCTTTACACCCTCACCATGCTGTATGGACCATCTTGGGCAGCTCAGCATCCATTGGACCTGGGACGCCTTGATGGCAGCACCTCTGCAGAGGGCCTTACCCTGCAGCCATCTGACTGGCCTGGCTGCAGAACCAGCAGGTCTGAAGACCACCCCGGCTCAGTGTCCTGGCCTTGGGAGTGTCCCTTAAGAAGGGCTTAGGCAAACCGATGTGCGCTGAGAGGCCGGCTCCCAGGAAGGTAGCGGGGACCTGCAGAAATTATGGGTTTCTGGGGACTAGAACAGCCTGAATACAGGAAAACTTGGTCAGAGAGTAATTTCCAGGAACTGAAGGCTGTTCTGTGACAAGGGAGAGACTCCTGTGTCACCACAGACCCAGCTTCCAGGAGCCACAGGAGGGCGCTCTCCCTCAGGGCAGTCTAAGCATGGGATGCTGTTCCTCCATCCTGCGTGCACGCGTGTAGCTGGGAGGGGCGGGGCAAGGCGAGGTTGGACGACCCCTCACTTAGGAATGACAGCTAAGAGTTTCCAGGTACTTACCACGTGCCAGGTTCGGTTGTAAACACTTGACACGCAACAGCTCATTTAACTCGCAATAGCCCAGTGAGGGAGGCAGTGCTAATGCCCCGATGCATAGATGAGAAACTGAGGCAGAGGGAGATACTGCCCCGACCACACAATGGTCAGCAGAGGCCGGGGAAAGCTGCAACCTGGCCACAGCACACGTTCCATCAACCCACAGCCACCATGCTTCCTCCAACATAAGGTGAGGACAAGCAGTGCTTCTCGGACTTTATGTTCAAATGAATCACCTGGAGATCGTGTTGAACTCTGGATTCTGAGTCTGTAGGGGCCTGGGCTGGGTTGGGGCCTGAGATTCTCCGCTTCCAACAAGCTTCCAAGAAATGCTAATGTTGCTGGTGCCTGACCACACTTTGAGTAGCAAAAGCCTTGAAGCCCACAGAATCCTTCGCAGCTGTAAGGTTCACGTGTGCCCTCAGGCCCTGTGGGCATCCAGGAGAGCTGGAGCCCTGTCTGGATTGTGGTGGGAGGGAAGAGAGCAGGGCAAGGGCCCTGGAGCATCAGGTCTCCAGAGAGTGGACTCCCCCTCCTCCTAGACGGACACGGAGCCAGCCTTCCCCTCCACTCCTCTTGTAGCCACAGTAGGTGCCCTGTTTAGGGCATACCTCTCCCAGGAGGGTGGCCGTGGGAGGTGAGCCGGCCCCAACACACAGACACATAGACACGCAGATACAGAAAGACACACGGGCACAGATAGACACAGACACAGACAGACACACATACATAGATAGATACACACATAGACACACCACAGACACATACAAACACACACACACAGATACACACAGACATAGAAACACACAGACACACAGATATAGACACACATATGCAGACAGACACAGACACAGACATACACAGACACACACAGACACAAATAGACACACAGACACAGACACACATATACAGACAGACATAGGTACATAGACACAGACACACACTCAACCCCTGCTGGGCCTGGCAAGCCAGATCTCTCCAGGGACTAGACAGAGTGCACATGGCAACCTCACCTGCAGAAGGCCTTTCTCCAAGGCTCCCACTGACCGGGAGAGGAGGTGACAGCCTGGGAAGTGATACCTCCCACAGGTCCTGTTGTTTTCTCAAACTTCCCCCTTCTACTCCATCCTTACTCTGCCTGGATGACCAGAGGGGCCTCCTAATCTGAAGCCTGCTTCTCTACTTCCCCTACTTGGGCTGGCTCCCATATGCAGTTAGCATGGCCTTATGACACAAAACATAACATGCCACCCACACTTTAAAATCTCTAATGGAATAACATATTTACATTAAAAAAAAGACAACTCAGGGACTTCCCTGGCGGTCCAGTGGTTAAGACTCCATGCTTCCAATGCAGGGGGCATGGGTTCAACCCCTGGTCAGGGTACTAGGATCCCACAAGCCACGTGGCACAGCCAAAAAAAAAAAAAAAAAAAATTCAAAGACTTTCTATTGCCCACAGTATAAACTACTTACTTTCCATACAGAAAGGAGTTAGGTCTGACTGCTTATCCTTAGAAAGGCCTGCTCACCAGGCTGGCCCTTGTCTGGCATCTGGGAACAGAGATTTCGAGTCGGGGGGTGTTCCTACACATTAACTGAGAAGGGTGGCTCCTTGTCCCTAAATCGTCTGTAGAAACAGCCAATATGATTCATGCTGAACCCCTGCTTTCCTTTTCCAAATTCTAGTCTGGAATTTGGGTATGTGCCAGGCAGAGGGTGCCTCTGGGATCAGCCCCTGTATTAGTCAGAGTTCTCTAGAGAAACAGAACCAACAGGATACATTGATGGAGAGGGGGCAAGCGATTCATTTTAAGGAATTGGCTCATGCAATTGTGGGGGTTGGCACGTTTGAACTCTGTAGGGGAGACTGGCAGGCTGGAAATTCAGAGTTGATGTTGTGGCCTTGAGCCCAAATTCTCAGGGCAACAGGCAGGATGTCTATGTTGCAGTCTTTAGGAGGATTCTCCCTTCTTAGGGAGATCTCAGTCTTTGTTCTTAAGGTCTTCAACTGTCTGGATGAAGCCCATCTATATTATGGAGCATAATCAGCTTTACTCAAAGACCACTGATTTCTATGTTAATCTCCTCTAAAAAATACCTTCACCAGCAACATCTAGACTGGTGTTTGACCTAACTGGGCATGGTAGCCTGGCCAAGTTGACATAAAAAGTTAACCATCACAGCTCCCAGTAAAAATCCCGGGCCCTGAGTCTCTAACGAGCTTCTTTGGCTGGCAGTGTTTTATGCGTGTTGTCATAACTCATTGCTGGGGGAAGTAGGTGTGTCCTGTGTGGCTCCCTGGAGAGGACTCTGATTGCATACGCTCAAGAAAAAGTTCCCTTGCACCTGGTGTCCCCCTGACTTCACCCCATGTGCCTTCCCTTTGCTGATCTTGTTTAACCTCCTGTTGTTCTAATAAATCACAGCTGTGAGTACAGCTAACCACTGAGTCCTGTGAGTCCTCTTAGTGAATCGTCACCTTGGGGATTCCCAGCCTATCCTCAGATGCTCTTATCTGGGCCTGGCCAGCCTCCTCAGTTCCAGCCCCTGCTTCTCTCCACCGTATACCCCACATTCCCACCACACTGATCTATCTAGTACCTGAATATGCTATGCTATCTCATGCCTCCTTACTCTAGGATGCCCTTCTTTTCCCTTCTTGGTCTGGCTAACTTGTATGCAACCATCAAGACAGCCTGTTTGGCTATCCATTCCTGTGAAACAAACCATCCTGAAACATAGTGGCTTAAGACAGCAACAATGTATTATTTCTTATGATTCTGTGGGTTGACTTAGGCAGTTCTTCTCTTTCCCATGGTGTTGGCTGGAATGTTAGGAAGGGTTGGTGCTGGCCACCGGCTTGTAGTTTAGCTGTGGCTATTGGCCAGGGACCCAATTCTTTTCCATTTGGGTTTCTCCACTTGGCTAATTGAGTTTCCATAAAGCATGGCAGCCCAGTTCCAGGAAGAAGCACTCCAAAAGGGCAAGCCCCTATATGCAAGTACTTATTAAGATGTAGCTTGCATCATTCTTGCTGATGTCCCATTGGCTTAAGCTAGTCACATGGTCAAGCTCAGACTCATCATGGGAACGGACCACACAAGGAGATGAATACTGGGGGTGTGTGGTTCATTGAGGGCCACCAAAGTACCAACATAGCTCTTAGTTCAAGCCTACTCTGGCCCCTCCCCTGTGCCTACCCATTTATAGCACTCACCACACTAGATTGAAATAGTTTAATTGTTATGACTATTGTACTGTATTGCCAGTTGTATTTATGGACTGAAGCTGCTCTGAGGGCTGGGACTCTGTCAAATTGCTCCCTGGCACAGAATATGTCTGCAGAATAAATGATTGAATGAGAGCAGCAACTGTCATCACCTCCTTCATATCTGCCTGGTTCAAGCCCTGTCCCTACCTCAATTTAGACATAGGAAGTTCAACAGCTGTGAGACGCCAACTATGTCAGGTCCTTGAGTGCCTTAAAGCATGGCAGCTAGCCCTATACCGAGGTCCAGGCATACAGGAGGCACCTAACACATGTTAGTGGAATGAATGGATGAATGAATGAGTGAGTGGATTTCCTAGGCATATCACTGAGATTTCCAAGCTACAAATGCATCAACTTCTTTCTTAAACATACATTGTGACCAAGCTGATCAGAAATCACACAACTCCACTTTCCAGAGATGAAACAGTTCCATGAGAGAATTGTCGAAAAGAGATTTTTCAGTGTTCTCCTTTCTGATTGAGGACCCTCATGAAGAACAGCCTTTTTTGCTGAGTGATGTCCCACCATCCTGTGTGACTGGAGCAGAGCAGAGGTCCTGGAATGGTGGGGTGAACCGTATCCTTCTTAGTCTCCCCACGATTGTGACATCTGCTCCCTAGATTGCCTGGTTCTGAGCAGTGGCTCCTAATATAGGCTCTGTCTCATGCTATAAATAGTCACAGAGCCATCTTCAGTGATAACACACTGGAGTGTGGAAACCCATTGTGTATTCAACTCCTGCCTATTGCAAAATTCTGACATCATCAGAGAATAAAAGGAGTGAATCATCCCTGTATAAATACTTTGATTAGATCATTTGCTTTCAAGACTTAAAAAAACAGGAAGAGAAAAAAACTTGGTGTTACTGCCCTCTGGACTGACATAAGGGTGTAACATCTCCCACCCTGCTCATTGCTAACCCTGAGGTAGCTGTGAGAATAACTTATTCCTTTTTAAAAAAAATAAATTTATTTATTTATTTTTGGCTGTGTTGGGTCTTCGTTGCTGTGCGCGGGCTTTCTCTAGTTGTGGCGAGCGGGGGCTACTCTTCGTTGCACTGTGCGGGAGTCTCATTGTGGTGGCTTCTCTTGTTGCTGAGCACGGGCTCTAGGCACGCAGGCTCGGTAGCTGTGGCTCGCGGGCTCTAGAGCACAGGCTCAGTAGTTGTGGCGCACGGGCTTAGCTGCTCCGTGGCATGTGGGATCTTCCCGGACCAGGGCTCGAACCCTCATTGGCAGGCGGATTCTTAACCACTGCACCACCAGGGAAGTCCGAGAGTAACTTATTCTTACTTAAGACTATGTTTCCCTACTTTCCATCCTTTGGAATATTTCATCTTTTGGACCTCGGTATAAGTAACTCAAAGAAAAGAAAGTTTTGAAAAATAAAATTCAAGAAAAAGGATTTTTTTGTTTTATAAAATTATTTTTTCAGTTTATGAAAGGATTAACAATATTATTTTCTACAGGTGAGCCCTCTTGATCTGTAAAAAATGAAATTCCTCTAGTCAGGGGCCACAGATTTGTTCTGCCTGGCCAAATCCAGCCTGTTCTGTTTGTGCCTTTTTTGGACAGCATAGTAGTTGGTTTTTAAATTCTGAACTTTTATTGCTTAGATAGGGCATGTTCTCTGGTTCCCCACAGTGTCTACCACTGCCATTATGTCTCACACACAGTTAACTGCAGGACCCCTGTGGACATTTGAGTTTCCAACCTCTGAGTTCTCTCTCTCATTTTACAAATGGGGAAACTGAGACCTGGAAAGGTTGATTTGTCCAAGGCTGTACAGCCAGGAATTGGAAGACCTAAAAAGTAGGTTTCCAGGTTCCGGGTACGAGGCTCTCTCTCTTCTGCTTACTACATCTCCTCATCACTTTCCGGTGGCTTTGGGGAAATTAACAAATCTGTGTGAAATTTCAGCATCTGTCACAGAAACAGCAAACATTGCTGGGGTGGATTTTGTAATAACAATGCTTATGTAAGGGTGAGTTCTTGTGACCGTCCTCTTTCCTTTCTGCCTTGCCATTCCTCAGGGTGAGACAAACCTCACCCTGCAATGTCTTCAGACAAACTCAGGCGTGGAAAGAGGAAAATTTTCCTGCTTCTTCCTCTCAACAGATGGCTCTGATTGGAACATTTCTCCACATATTACACGCAGTAAATGTTTCAGATGGTGCAAATGGGTACCTCTTCTGGAAAAATCCTACTGGTTACCCAAAGCCTTGCTCATCTGTGAACACCATTGTGAAGCTGGCTCCATCCTTCATTTACATATTAGTGAGGTCTTGTCCCATGGTGGGGGAGGGACAAGGCTTCACTACCTGTTAGTCCTAAGCTTACTTATCTTTTGTGTCTTCACCTCCCCATCTCCACTCTCCTTTCAATCTACATTTATTGAATTGAATTGAGAGAATTGAGGTTGATATGAGAGTTCCAGAAAACAATCTACACCTCCCACTTTTCTACCAAAATCAGACAAGGACTAGATGTTTATTCCCTTTTCTGGAAAGGAAAATAAGATGCGTGCAAAAAGGCCCAGATAGCCTCTACTGTTCAAGAAAACATCGCCTAGTGCTGGGGTGAGAGCTGGACAGACTGGGGAGGGGGCTGTTGTTTAGGGGGACAGATGAAAAGTCCTAGAGGTGCCTGGCCTGGAAAGCAGTGATGGAAAGTAGGACAGGGAGGTCCCAGATGGCCCCAAAGCACACTGTTTATCTGAGTGTCTGAGCCTGTCTGAAATCCAGCAGTGAGTTTAGAACAAACAAAAGGAACTCCTACCTCTAACCCCCACAGGAAGATTAAGGGGATCCAGGGGGTTCATATAAAGGTGACTCTCCAAAAGGGTGGTGAGGGAGGGAGTAGCCAGGAAGCCACATGAGTTTGTAGACATTTTAGAGCGGTACTGCCCAAGAGAAATACAATGTAAACGACATATGTAATTTAAAATGTTCTAGTTGTCACAGTAACAAACAGAAAAAGGTAAAATTTATTTGAATTATATATCCAAATATATCTAACATATTAAATCTCATATTAAAAAAAATCCACTCTATCCAAAATATCATCATGTCAACATGTAATTAATATAAGAATATTTCGTGGACTATTTTACATGTTTTTCAATCTAAGCCTTGAAATTCTAGTGTTTATTGTACAGTTACAGCACATCTCAACTCAGATGCTGAATTTTCATCAAAGATGCTCAATCTGTATTTAGATTTCAAAAAATTTCTGGTAAGAAAAAGTAGCTTCATATACTCAAGTTGTTTCAAACATACATAAACATTTCCCAATAACTGAATCGAATATCAGTTTTTATTAATTTTTTATTTAAAAAACTTTTTGGTGGTCCATATCAGTATTTTTTTAAATAGGTCTTTATTGGAGGATAATTGCTTCACAATACTGTGTTAGTTTCTGTTGTACAACAAAGTGAATCAGCCATATGCCTACATATATCCCCAAATCCTCTCCTTCTTGAGCCTCCCTCCCATCCTCCCTATCCCACCCCTCTAGGTGGTCGCAAACACCAAGCTGATCTCCCCATGCTATGATGCTGCTTCCCACTCGCTAACTATCTTACATTTGGTAGTGTATATATGTCCAGGCTACTCTCCCTTCGCCCCAGCTTCCCCCTCCCATCGCCCCAGCTTCCCCCTCCCATCCCGTGTCCTCAAGTCCATTCTCTAGGTCTATGTCTCTGTTCCTGCCCTGCAACGAGGTTTATCAGTACCATTTTTTTCTTAAGGTTGCATATGTATGTGTTTGTATACAGTATTTGCTTTTCTCTTTCTGAGTCACCTCACTCTGTATGACAGACTCTAGGTCCATCCACCTCACTGCAAATAACTCAATTCCGTTTCTTTTTATGGCTGAGTAATATTCCATTGTATATATGTGCCA
>NC_041225.1:40369835-40406526 GCF_002837175.3 Physeter macrocephalus
ACCTCCATACTGTCTTCCATAGTGGTTGTACCAATCTACATTCCCACCAACAGTGCAGGAGGGTTCCCTTTTCACCACGCCCTTTCCAGCATTTATTGTTTCTAGATTTTTTGATAATGGCCATTCCGACCGGTGTGAGGTGATAGTTCATTGCAGTTTTGATTTGCATCTCTCCAATAACTAGAGATGTTGAGCCATCTTTTCATGTGCCTCTTAGCCATCTGTATGTCTTCCTTGGTGAAATGTCTATTCAGGTCTTCTGCCCATTTTTTAATAGGATTGTTTGTTTTTTTGATCTTGAGCTCCATGAGCTGTCTGTATATTTTGGAGATTAATCCTTAGTCTATTGTTTCATTTGCATATATTTCCTCCCATTCTGAGGGTTGTCTTTTCATCTTGTTTATGGTTTCTTTTGCTGTGCAAAAGCTTTTAAGTTTAACTAAGTCCCATTTGTTTAATTTTCTTTTTACTTCCATTTCTCTCGGAGGTGGGTCAAAAAAGATCTTGCTTGGTTTATGTCAAAGAGTGTTTTTCCTATGTTTTCCTCTAAGAGTTTTATAGTGTCTGGTCTTACATTTAGGTCTTTAATCCATTTGGAGTTTATTTTTGTGTATGGTGTTAGGTAGCATTCTAATTTCATTCTTTTACATGTAGCTGTCCAGTTTTCCCAGCACCACTTATTGAAGAGACTGTCTTTTCTCCACTGTACGTTCTTGCCTCCTTTGTTGTAAATTAGGTGACCATACGTGTGTGGGTTTATCTCTGGGCATTCTATCCTGTACCATTGATCTATATTTCTGATTTTTTGCCAATACCATACTGCCTTGTTTACTGTAGTTTTGTGGTATAGTTTGAAGTCAGGGAGCCTGATTCCTCCAGCTCTGTTTTTCTTTCTCAATATTGCTTTGGCTATTCGGGGTCTTTTGTGTTTCCATACAAAATGTAAAATTTTTTGTTCTAATTCTGTGAAGACTGCCATTGGTAGTTTGATAGGGATTGCATTGAATCTGTAGATTGCTTTGGGTAGTATAGTCATTTTCACAATATTGATTCTTCCAATCCAAGAAAATGGTATACTTCTCCATCTGTTTATGTCATCTTTGATTTCTTTCAACAGTATTTTATAGTTTTCTGAGTACTATATCAGTATTAAATCAATTATTTCTCCAGCTTTATTGAGATATAATTGACATATAACATTGTATAAGTTTAAGGTGTACAACAGTGGTGCTGATTTGATACACTTACATATTGCAAAACGATTACCACTATAGCAATAGCTAATGCCTCCATCACATCACATCATTACCATTTCTTTTTTTTTTTTTAATATTTACTTTTATTTGGTTGTGCTGGGTCTTAGTTGTGGCTCACCAGCTCCTTAGTTGTGGCATGCGAACTCTTAGTTGTGGCACACATGTGGAATCTAGTTCCCTGACCTGGGATTGAACCCGAGCTCCCTGCATTGGGAGCTCATAATCTTAACCACTGTGCCACCAGAGAATTCCCAACCTGTGCTGAGAACGTTTAGGAACTACTCTCTTGGCAAGTATATAATATAGTATTATTAACTAAAATCACCATGCTAGACATTAGATCCTTAGAACTTATTCATCTTCTAACTGGAAGTTTATACTCTTTAACCAACTTTCCCCTTTTCCTCTACCATGAATATCAGCTTTTAAATTTTAAATTTATTAAAATTACATAACATTGAAAATGGTTCTTTAGTGGTATCAGCAGGATTTCACACGTGGCTATCGGCTACTGGATTGGATGGTGCAGTTTTAGAGTGATCAGGAGCTAGGCCCTGTTGCCCACTGCCAACTCCCCTTAGCATGACCCTGGGCTGGACAGACAGGGAGTCTGATCAGAGTTCAATGCCTACATTCCAAAGCTTAACATTCTAGCTATGGTGATTCTTCTGTGAGCACAGCCTCTCTGTCTTAGGCCTGGGTCAAACTGGGTCACAATTTCGGGACAGGGGAGGTGTGTTTGAATTGCTGTTGCTTATAGCTTGAAGACCCCGGAAAGCAGTTTGAAGGCTCAGCTATGTAACTCATGGCTGAATGGGCCCAAATGGACCATATGGGACCACTTCGGTTTTTCCAGGTGAAATAGTACGGCTAGGTCTAGAAGAGCCTTTCCCTTTTTAAAACTCATTGCATTGAGAAGGAAGGTTGACAATCTTCCTAGAGACCCTAAGCTACTTGCTTAAATTAGAAATAATTTAAAAATTAAATGACTGCCAGGAATGTCTATGGTATTGCTGGTTTCCAATAAATGCTTATTGGTAAGTGAATTATTATTACTTCCAGTTATACCAGATCATCCAGTAATGGCTTTCTTAACTGGGGAGAAGAAAGCAGATGATTTTTGCAGTTCAAATTGTTTTACAACTTTCTGTACATTGTAATTAGGTTAAAAGAAAGTCCATTGTTATAATAAATTAGTAAGGTTCCACAGCTGTTATCTCGTCTAATCTCTTTTAGAAGTTACTATTTAACTAGGAAGGAATTAATTAATTTTTTTAAGTGTATATGAAAAAAGTTCTATGTGTGTATAAATATATATGTGAAGAATTTCTAAAGAAGCTGCTTGTGAAACAAAGAGGGGTTTTACATCCTGTGAAACATATTAAAATAAAAATAGTCATAAAATGCATGCTTTTTGGCTAGATAAGTTTTTATATAATCATATATATAATATATAGAAAATATTTAAATATAATTATATATATATATATATATATATATATATGTTTTAAAAACCCTGTAAAGATTGCCACAAGGTGGCACTAAAATCTAATGAACACTCCAGTCTCTGGCTGGTCTTGTCTCCGAAGAGTTGGGGGGTGATTTACAGGAGATCTGTAGGAGACAGTGGACAAAAAAGGCCAAATAAATAAAGCTGAAGGAAGATTGGAGGTAGATTAACATCTCCCTTTTGTCTGAAGGATAACTTCCCTCTCTCACTAGTGTGGGTATCTGTCATACAACGAATCTATAGGTTACTAAAGTTAACTATTAAAATGATTTGCTCTCCTTGACAAGTCAGTTTTACCCTTGCCCTTAGCCAGTGTATTGTGAAGGGAGAGCAGCGGCAGTGAGGGGGCCATTAGGCACACCCCCTAGTTTGGGAGAGTTTATCCCGTGAGTGGTACAGTATTTGAAGTAGCCAGTCTTCACAGAGCTTGTCAAAGGATCCTGGACATGAAAATGAAGACCATGAAAAGAGGCTGCTGCAGAATACGGAATTTTCTATTTGTTTACTTTGGCATAATTTACCAACTGAATATTTTTAGAAATTACTGCAATATTGAGATTCAAGTTTGGAACACCTCATATAATATGTCTGAGAGTCAGGAAATGAGTGAATTGAATCCCTCTTCCTGATTCTTTGTATTCCAGATCTTAAAAAAATACATGGTAGAAAACTTTGTTTGATACTTTCTTAATATTTGAAGCTTAAGGACACAGCCAAGATTCCCAAGTTATATTAAGATAAAGGAAAGCAGTGTTAACAATACAGCTATAAAAGGTTTTGATTAAAGGAAGAAAATTTTAGATTTTTCTAACAGGCAAACTGAAATTAAAAGAAAAAAAGAAAAAGTTGCTAGATTGGAGCCCTAAACAAATGATCCAAAAAAAAAAAAAGATAAAAAACCCCTTACTTTCTCCCACGGGATTCCACTTGGAGAAATTATTTACTTACTGACAGTTCAGTTCCTTAGATCTGAGAAACAAAATCAAAAAAACAAAAACGCTAGGCATTGTAGTGGAGATAATCCAATGTGAGGGAAGCAGTTTTGGTCACTTGAATGAGGATGGGCTCTGGGGGTTAGTGGCACTAATGTCGTATTTGACCTGATTATTTATGTTTGCGGCGTCCGTTCGGGGACCTACATCTCAACATCTGAATCATGTGTGAACACACCATGGCTCAGCTATAGCTGGCTGCCCAGGTTTGGTGGGATGGTTGGTAAAGCAGTCTGGAGTCTGAGCTAAGAGACTCCAGAAAGTTCCAACTGAGTTCCTGAGCATTTAGGCGAACTCTCCACAGTCGTTTACTGATTCTTGCATAGGGTCAGGCATTGTGCTAGGGCTTCAAGATGCTGAGATAAGACAGAATCCAGGCCCTCCAACAGCTTCCAGTCAGAGGGGGAGGCAGAAATATGAGGCAACAACCTCATCATGATGTAGTGGGTCTCTCCTTTCTGAAAAACCAGTAAGCATCCCACTGCCTCCAGAATGGATATGGCCCAACCTGGGTAGTTGGTTCCTCCATGACTGGCCTCCATCCTGAGTTTCACCTCTCTCTCTCTCCACCGAGGGCAGCCACACTAAGCTATTCCCTGTTCCTAGAATTTGTCCTACTCTTTCCCACATCTCTGCTTTTGTTCAAGCTGTTCCTCCTTCCTGGGAGATTCTCCCTCCCTCCTTCCCCCTTCCTACCTCTTCTGTCGATTGAGATCCATTGGTTTAGGTTCTTCGAGCTCAGACATAGGTGTCATCTCCTGCAGAATTCAAGGAATAGATGAATTAATTCCTGGTGGGGGCAGAAGACTAGGGATCTAACACCCCACCACACACTAATTTGCTGTGTCCAAGCCTGCAAGTTTCTCCTCCCACTCCCTGGGGACGCAGCCTATTCTTGCCCAACGGGGTGTGGGGTGGTTGGATTTTATTGTACTATTTACTCCAGACAGTTCTCAACCTTATGACTAGGATCCGAATTAATCCTGCCAAACCAGGGCTGAGTCTGCCTTTTTCTGCCTGGTAACTTCCTCCAAGTGGACCTGAAGTTCTGCAACCAGCCTCGACCTTCGCTTTTCACTGCCCCTCCTTCCCCCAATCTTCACCTAGGGACCTAGGCTGGGTGCCGAGAAGGGGGTAGGAGGCAGGACTTGTTAGAGCCAGAGGCTGGGCCCAGGCCTACCCAGCTTACAGCCACCCTCTTGGAGATCCAAACCCAGGGCTCAGGGCGAGTACCGGGTGGAGGGATGGGGGCGGCAGACTCGACCAGGGGAGGGGCCGCTTCTGAATTAAAAACAAAAAAACCCAACAACCTTGCTTGGAATCAAACGTGTGTGTGTGTATATGTGTGCCTCTGTGTGTGTGCGTGTGCGTGTGTGTGTATTTAAAAACAAAACCACATTAAAGGAGCCGCTCCCTCCCCCACAGGTCCTACCACCCGCTGGGAGTTTGAGAAGCAAGGGGGCAATTTTGAGTGGAAGGGAGTCATCAACGGCCCGCAAAGTGCCGCCTCTCTCGGAACCGCTCGTCCAGGCTCCGCGGGCTCCGGGCAGCTAGCTCCAGCCCTCCCGCTTCGCACGCACAAGCTGCGGCGAAGACGGGAACCCAGGTGCCGCCCGAGCCCCGCAGGGCCAGCCGAAGCGGCGTTAAGACTCCCCAGTCGCCGCCTCTCCCAGCCCGATGGCCTGGGCCGTCAATCAAGCTCGCCCGGCCCCGCCCTTGGGCTGCAGCGAACGGCCAATCAGAGCCAAGCTCCGCAGCGATGAGCTCAGTCGGCTTGCTTCCCATTGGGCGGCTATATTAAGAAAGTCGCCGAACTCTTTAAATAGCGGGCGCTGGGGCCGCAGCCCGCATCTGCCACCGCAGTCTGGCGGCGCTCGTGTGTTCTCTTGTGCGTTTGCTGAGGCCTAGAGAGACCCGGGAGGGAGCTAGGCCGGGTCATCTGCTCTAGCCACTTTTTGCGCACAAAGGCGCCGACCCCGACCCCGGGCCTGGGACGAGGCGAGCGGCCACCGCTCCGGAGCAGCGCGGAGACGCACGGCGCGCCCTATGCCCCGGCGCCTCCACCTACCCCGCCGCGGCAGCCCGAGCATAGCGAGAGAACGCGCCACCCCGGGGCCTGGGTGCAGCTAGCAACCCTTTCCCCCAGCGCGCAGCCCGAGGTGAGCAGTGAGCGGCGAGCGGGACGGCAGCGAGGCGTTCGCGGGCCCCCTCCTGCTGCCCGGGCCCGGCCCGCTCATGGCGGCCATCCGCAAGAAGCTGGTGGTGGTGGGCGACGGCGCGTGCGGCAAGACGTGCCTGCTGATCGTGTTCAGTAAGGACGAGTTCCCCGAGGTGTACGTGCCCACCGTCTTCGAGAACTATGTGGCCGACATCGAGGTGGACGGCAAGCAGGTGGAGCTGGCGCTGTGGGACACGGCGGGCCAGGAGGACTACGACCGCCTGCGGCCGCTCTCCTACCCGGACACAGACGTGATCCTCATGTGCTTCTCGGTGGACAGCCCGGATTCGCTGGAGAACATCCCCGAGAAGTGGGTGCCCGAGGTGAAGCACTTCTGCCCCAACGTGCCCATCATCCTGGTGGCCAACAAGAAAGACCTCCGCAGCGACGAGCACGTCCGCACAGAGCTGGCGCGCATGAAGCAGGAACCGGTGCGCACGGATGACGGCCGCGCCATGGCCGTGCGCATCCAAGCCTACGACTACCTCGAGTGCTCGGCCAAGACCAAGGAGGGCGTGCGCGAGGTCTTCGAGACGGCCACGCGCGCCGCGCTGCAGAAGCGCTACGGCTCCCAGAACGGCTGCATCAACTGCTGCAAGGTGCTATGAGGGCCGCGCCCGCCCCGCCTGCCCCTGCCGGCTCGCCTCCCCCTCCCGGGCCCAGCCCCCACGAGCCCGGGGAAGGGGAGACCCGCGTGCCCCAAGGACCCCACCGGACTGGCTGGTGTCTGCCTTCAGTCCCGGCAGACGTGGCCCGGCGGATCAGGCTCTGGCGCCGGGAATCCGCGTGGTAGGCACCGGGCGCCCGCTTTCCAAGTGTCTGTGCGTCCGGCTGTGTTGCACAGGCCTGGCCGCCCCGCTGAGTGCCAAGGGTCCCCTGACCACCCTTGACTGAAGAGTCAAGCCTCTTCAGAGTGTGTGGCTGTGTGTATGTTCGACTCCCCGCCGCCAGGTTTTCACCCCATGCCCGCCTCTGCCTCCCGGAGACGAGCTTGGCACCGGGGTGCGGCCGCGCCCCATCAGATGTTCGTCCATAACCAGCGAGCGCCTGCTATCCCCTGTCTGTAACATAGACCTCGGGAACTGCGGGAGGGGAGGGCTGGGGAGGATGGGGTGTTATATAAATATAGATATAATTTTATTTTCGGAGGTAGGATGGTGTTATTTAATGGTGGTGGTGGGTGGAGTGACGGGGCTCTGGAACAGCTCCGGCCCAGTCTGGGTCAGGCGTCCATCCCAGCACGAACAAGCCTTGGCCATCTTTCCAAACCCTGGGGAAGACGTTTGCAGCCGACTTGGGGATGAGAGGACACAGCTTCTAGACTCATGGCTCCTGCGGGCCAGCCCCCCTCCCCCCACTGCGAACCCCCTCACCAGACACAGGCAGGAGGAGGGAAAGTGTGCTGCAGGTTGTTTTTGCCATAAGCGAACTTTGTGCCTGTCCTACAAGTGAAAATCGTTCAGTCCAAGAAACTGATGTTATTTGATTTATTTAAAGGCTAAAACTTGGGTGGTTTTTTTTTTGGGGGGGGTGGAAGAATTCTTTGCACAATTGTTTCATTGTTTGACATTTAATGCACTTGTCATTTGCATAAGACAGTAGCATCCTGACCACACTTGTACACTGTAACCTCATCTACTTCTGATGTTTTTAAAAAAATGATGACTTTTAAAAAACACGGAGAAGAAAAAGAAACCACTAATTTTTTTTTCTTTTGAAAAAAGTGGCAACACTGTTCTGTTTTGCGATTTTATTTGTGCAGGTATGCGCACTGTTTTGAGAAAGAGCAGTAACAAGTGTTAGGGCCTATCTAAAACCTTTTTTTTTTCCCCCCACAAGGCAGTCTCTAAAGCTGTGTGAAATTTTCTCTGCATCTCTGTAGACACTGCCCCTGGTGTCTCTTTTCTCCCCCTCCCTTTCCCATCCAGTGGTACTTCTACTAAATTGTTGTCTTGTTTTTTATTTTTTAAATAAACTGACAAATGACAAAGTGGTGAGCTTATGATGTTTACATAAAAGTTCTATAAGCTGTGTATACAGTTTTTTTATGTAAAATATTAAAAAACTATGATGATGACATTTATAAAATGGCTCCTGTGGTTTAATAATGTGTAAAAATATTCTTGTGAATTTGGGGGCAAGGGCAGAATTCTGCCGTGGAGGTCCCACCAACTCAGTTTCCCTCATAGTGTTTGTAGGAAATGGGGATGAAATCCCTTCGAGGATGTGTGGGGTTGCGTGGCCATGGGAGACCAGGTTCCTCCCTTCCCAGTCCCAGAGGTTACCCCGGCACCCAGTGCCCAAACCTTTGACCTAACATGTACTGTTTGTATGTCTTAAGCACTTGTGTCGAAGTCTATTATGGGGCCTTTGCTTCCTATTCTTTGAAACTCGGAAGGGTGTCATTTGTGCATTTAAAATTTAGATGACTTTTTGTTGTTGTTGTTAATCACCGGTGTGGGACCAGGCTCTCTGTCTAAAAGACTGGTTCCTGGGTTCCCTTCAGATCCTCATGGGGTTACACAATACCCCCTGAGATTGCAGGGTGTTATCTCTGGCCTGAGCTCCTGGGTGGAAGTTGGGGAGAGCCCAGATCAGAAGCTGATTCTTCCATCGTTGAAGTTTCATCTGAAGGTTTATATGGAGCCTAAAATGCTTTATTCTAAGTGCCAGGAGTGCCTGCATTACGGACAGAACACGAGGTTTTGGGTGGCTGTTATTGAAAGCTGGGGCAGGCACACTTTGACGTGGAATCATGATGAGCTCTAATTTCAGACAGTTAGCCTGCTGCAGTGGGTCCCAGAACCAGACAGGCAGATTTATCTTCAGAGACGGTATTAAAATCCCACTGCAGGTATGATGGCTCAAATCTGCCAGCCTCAGCAGCTTCGAGGAAAGGTAGCAGATACTGCCAACCTCTCCCAACTACCAAAGACGTGCTTTTTGTTTTTGGAATCAACACTTTCTGGGTTTCTAGCCCTTAGTTGCCTGCTGCCACTGCCCGCCCCCCCGCCCCCACCAGCCTGCCTCCTCCAGGCAGAAGCAGAGAAGGCCCCTTTTGAATCCCTTTGCTTTAAAACTCGAGGCTTCTGTTTCCCTGTCTTTCCCTAGCCTCCCAAGAGCTTTTGTTGAGTGAGGCAAGCCTGGTTGCTGGTGACTTTTCACCCACTTAAAAAACAAAACAAAGCAAAACAAAACATTAACAGGGCCTCCTGCACAGCCAGGCTCATTGGCCGACAGAGGGGAATTGTCTGGGCAGCTCCAGGCACAGAGCAAGGAGAGGGTCCACCCAGGTTGGCTTCTCTAAGCCACTGCCTCATCCTTTCCTCAGCTCCTGGCCTCACCTCTAGCCCTCAGCCTACTTTTTCTTCTTCATTTTAAAGGCAAAAATTTCCACAGAAAAACAAAATGTTGATTTGCAAGTTTTACAGCTTGCAAATCCTTTGGTACCAGGGAGTGCAGGACTCTGTGAAGAGCTCAAGCTTGGGCTCAATGCCCAGTACTCAGCTTTGCAACCAGCCAAGAGCCTGGAGTCCCAGCCCCCGAAAGGACCTTTTCTGGGTTTCCTGCCTGCTCAAATCTGCCTGGTACCTATAGCTGCCTTTTTTTTTTTTTTTTTTTTAATTTTAGGAAGACAACAACCCAGGTGACACATGGCAGCCTGGGTTATGCTTGTTTTAAAATGCATGGCATTTAATAATCCTGCCGGAACACACTCTTCTTGCTGCATTAGATCCAACTGGAAAATATAAAGACGAATTGCTGTAGGCTGGAAAATCAATTAGGAAAAAAGAGGTGAAACATCTGGTGTTACTCTTAGGATATGAAAATTCATTTTGCACATTTAAAATAAATGTGCTGAGTTCGTTTAATTGCCTGTTGAATGATTTCGTGGAGAATAGTGGGGTGTTACATTGATCCTGGGCATTTCGTAGCAAGGGGCATTGGCTTGGGTTCTTGTTTAATCTTAATTTGAAATCAATCTGGATTGTATTTCTAGGGTCTTTTTCACATGTGTTTCAGTGTACTTAGAACAGTGGTTTTCAAACTTAAGCATGCATTAGAATCACATGGAGGGCTGGTTAAAACACAGATGGCTGGGCCTAGCTTCCAGAGTCTCTGATCAGTATGTCCGGGGTGGGGACCAAGTGATACTGATGCTGCTGGTCTGGACACCACACTCTGAGAACCACTGGCTTAGAATAAAGAAGAGTTCATGTCATTGCACAGAGGAGGGAGGTCGTTTCAGCAGGAAAGTAAATCACATTCCCGAGGCTGAGGCTGTAGTGCCCTGTAGTCCCGACTGCCCTACCTTAAAGAGCACGACACTTTCAGAGAATTTCCCTCCCAGGATGACCCATACATAACCCCTATCTTCTCTTCTCCACATTCTTGTGCAACAGGGGGTTTAATGCCCTTCTAGAGATTTCTTTCTGCCATTCTGAATTCAGAACGCAACAGCACTCTGCTCTGCTGAGACAAGGGATACAAAAGCCAACAGGACACAATCCTCGCCCGGGTGGGCCAGGCCGTTCTGAGAATGCATTCACTGAGCATGCTCAAATGGGGGCGTTAGGCCCAGGGCACAACAGGAGCCCAGGGGAAGGTGGGGAGGGTGTCATGGAAGAGGAGACATTTGGCCTAAGTCTTAAAGCAGGAGTGGGTGATGTGCGGATGGAAGATACAGCTTCTTTATATTACTGTGGGGCCTGGCCTCTGGGGAATAAGGCTCTCTTGGGCGAGAACTACCGTCTACTTTTAGCCCTTCTGGTATACATTTCTTCAGTCAAGAAAAATGATGTTACCCGGCCAAGTCAAACAGCCTCTCCCCAGCCCTCCCTGTCCACACACAGGCCGGGAGAGGTTGGTGATGACGGTTTCATTGTTTTCTCTGTGCCTCCCAGGGATGGGGGGCAGACACAAGGGCTAGCTTTGTGATAACTGTGCTCCTGGGAAACATGCAGCCTGGGCTCAAGGAGGCCGCGACACCACAAAGGGACCTCGTACTCCAGTTTGTTGGGAGACAGACCTTAACCACTTTACTTGGTCCATCTTCTAGCTGGGGGGAGAAAGTGGGTAGTCAGGCTGCCCCTTCCACTCTCAGCAGCCCCTTCCCTGGGCTGGGCGGTAAGAGTTGTCTAGAGGACCCCAGTTCATTCCTCCCAAATATTTACTGTTGACTAAAGGACTCTGTGCCTGGCACTGTGCTAGGAGCTTGGGACTCAGTAGGCAAATAGGCAGGCATGGTCCCTCCCCTCACAGAGCTTTCAATCTCTATGTGTGTCTGCACAGTAATAATAATGATGATGACAGTAGCTGATGTAGGCATCAGGCACTGTTCTAAGCTCTTCATCTGTATTGTTTTATGTGTGTATTAATTATCTATCATTGTATAACAAATTATCCCCAAACTTAGTGGTTTAGAACATTTATTTCTTCACCATTTCTGTGAGTCAGGAATCCAGGCACAGCTTAGTTGAGTCCTCTGGCTCAGGGTCTCTCCTGAAACTGTAGTCAAGGTGTTGGCTGCGGCTCGACTGATCTCCAGGCTTGACTGGGGAAGGGTCTGCTCCCCAGCCCACGCATATGGTTGCTGGTAGGATTCAGGTCCTCACTGGCCAAGGCCTCCTTTGAGCTCCTTGCCACGTGGGCCTCTCCGTAGGGATCTCAATAAGTAGTAGTAGAATGAATGAATCGATTAAAGAAAGGACAGAAATTTAGGGAGTGCCAACTTCTAAGAGACCCAAGGAAGTGACAAAGGCTGGGAACAGCTGCTATGAGGAATGAGAGGAAGGTCAGTTAAAAAATGACTGGGCGGGCTTCCCTGGTGGCGCAGTGGTTGAGAGTCCGCCTGCCGATGCAGGGGACGTGGGTTCGTGCCCCGGTCCGGGAAGATCCCACATGCCGCGGAGCGGCTGGGCCCGTGAGCCATGGCCGCTGAGCCTGCGCGTCCGGAGCCTGTGCTCCGCAACACGAGAGGCCACAACAGTGAGAGGCCCGCATACCGCAAAAAAAAAAAAAAAAATGACTGGGTTGCATGGAGGGTCCAACAGTCCTCCGATACTGCATGCTCGGAATCAAGCAGGTAAATCACTCTGTTTTGACATGAGTTATGTGTGACACAGCAATGACAAGTAACCAACTGTTTTTGGTGCAGGGGCTGCGTCCAGGGAAGTTAAGCAAGTGCTCCTGTGAGGCCAGGCTTTGGGCGCTGACAACACCAGCTGAGGGAAGGCCTTCTCTGGACCCCACCCCTGCAGGAATCACAAGGTACTCAGGCGCGGAGAGATCTCTGGGGAAGTCCTCCCAGTGATCCTGAGATGAGCAGGCAGTGGAAGCACATTTCTGGGGCTGCAGGCCACCCTCTGCAGGGTCACCTGGGGGACTAGCAGTACTCAGCGGTTGGTTGATGCCGGGGCTGAGCTTCGAGCATCAGAGGAAGCTGGGCAGTTTTGGCTTCTGGGGTGGGAGCCTGGCACAACTGGCCAGGTTTTTCATTTTAGAAACCATGATCCGAAAGCACAGTTCTTTTCTTCTCTTTTTCTTTTTCCTTTCTTTTGATTTTTCAGGATCTCTTTATATATATATATATATATATATATATAAATTTTATCAGAGTAGAGTTGCTTTACAACGTTGTGTTAGTTTCTACCGTCCAGCAAAGCGAATCAGCTCTCCGTAGACACAGATCCCCTCTTTTTTGGATTTCCTTCCCATTTAGGTCACCACAGGGCATTGAGTAAAGTTCCCTGTGCTATACAGTAGGTTCTCATTAGTTAAGTATTTTATACATAGTATCAATAGTGTATGTATGTCAATCCCAATCTCCCAATTCACAAAACAGTAGTTAGATGCCACAGAGTAGGTGGCAGTGCCTTAACCGTATGTGTGTTGTCAGTCCCAAGGGCCTCTTCCATCCTTGTCAAGGGGAGTTCTAACCTTCTCTACTGTCATACAACACTGAAAGCACAATTCTAAGGGCTATGCAACTAAGCCTTGGGTTTTTATCACTCTGTGTGACCTCTGTCCTCTGGCTGTCATTTGGAGCTATTTTTCTTCTCCCTTCAATCCTGAAAAGGGAAGAAACAAATGTTCCCAGAAGCAAGTTTCTCATCACTTTGTTAATGATTGATTTAATTTGATTCCAGAACTTGTTTAACCTTTGCATAAACAATCGAAACCTTCTGGAGGCACCTAAAAGGAATGCAGGAATGCATGTGCTATTTAATTCTGGAGAGATTATAAATGGGACTCTGACAGAATAAAAAGTATTATTTATATGAGTGCTAAAAAAAGTCACTTGTAAAGTACACACTTGTCTGTAACGGCCAAATATGGGAAAGTGTGAGATCTGGTCGCATAACCAGGCTGGCTCTGTAAATGGGAAGTTCTGTCTATCCATCCTCTTGCTCCTGGTTGAGCAATTTTGTGGCTACAGGTTTCCTCTGAGAAAGTCGAGCATTGTAGGCCAAATGGAGATCCAGCCTACACGCATAAGAAAACACCAACATTAATGCACCAGCCCGGGATCTCTGAAGTTGTTCTTATCTGTGCCAAGGGAGAATTGTTCAAAGTTTTTACTTCATGGGTAATGGTAGAAATTACAGACTGTATAGTTGGTTACCTGCCAAATCTGAAAGAACAAAGATGAAATGCAGTGAAGGCATAAACAATTCAAAGGGAAAAAGAGTACTCATCGGGCTTAAAATGCCACGAGTTCTCTAGCAGGCTGATAGGATCCAACCTCCGTCCATGACATAGTGACCAACTAGTAAGCAGTCTCACCAGTTAGCCAAGGGAACTCAGAAGGCCCAGCACTACCATGAGTGCGGTGCAGAAGAGGCCCGACTCTGGGCGAGTGTAACCCTCTCATCCTCAGCTGGGGGTGGGAAGAAATCGCGCGTGTGGGAAGAAATTGCAGCTCTGGGAGTCTGCCGGGGACCTCAAGAAAAAGGAACAGGGGTGGAGCAGTGCAGATGTGTCCCCCGTTCTGTCACGTCACTTACCCCCCTGTATTATTCATCTTTGTCACCTGCAGTAAAGGCAGTGTGCGTGGTGGCAAAATCAAGGTTTACAGGCAGCAGCCCTCTGTCCTTCACTGTCTGGGCATTCTTGACCCAAGTATTTTTACTCTCCACTGCCTCAGGTTCTTTACTTGTACAATGGAAATAATTCTGAAGATTAAACAAGATCAAACCAAGTACTCAGCACAGACCCAGCTCATTCTAAGTCCTCAATAAATCTTGATTCCCTTCCCTCTGTTGGACTCCTCTTAGCACCTTAAGCACAAGTAGAGGTGGAATAAACTTTGCTGGATAAATGAGTGTATAGTAATAACCACTCTTTTGTTTGTCAAGGACTTTTTCAACTGTAAGCTCCTCAGGGTATCACCTTATACTCATTTTTAAAGCCCTGGCATCCAGGGCGGGGTCTGACACGTGGTAGGTACTTAGTAACTACTAAGTTACTGAATAAAAGCTCGAGTTCAGAGGGTCCTTGATAAACTGGAGGTCCTCAGGGATGCGTAGGATGAATTTCGCACTCAGGGAAGAAGTGACCACTGTGCAGGTCCCAGAGGATGTGGTGGTAGAATCTGAGCCATCTGCGTGCCAAAGGGAAAGGCTATGGGGTCTGGGGGGCAGGAGGCTTTCTTGCTAGGAGCACGGTGCTTGTGTGTCCTCAGCAGAGGCTGTACAGGCACTATACCAGTCTGTTGACCCAGTGACACATAAGGAGGAGCAGGTTGGACAGGGCGCAGAGCCAAGGAGAGCCTGCACACCCTCACCTTGCTGACGTGGCCACAGAGCGAAGGAGAATCAGCAATTTCTCCAGGCGAAGCAAATACCAGGAAAAGTGCTGACAACCTCTAAGTGATGGGGAAACGTGCGCTAGAAAGATCCAGCCATTAGTCCTGTGTGTGCAAGAGCCAGGGCTCAGCTGCTGCATTTGTAACCCGAGAAAGAGAGTCCCTGCCTATTATGCAGCTCAGCAAAACCAGCAGACCCCACACCCCACCATGCAAGGGAAAACAAAGAAATGAGGAGACTTGATCATCTGATCACAGTGCCTCTGAGAGCAAGAGCCCACAGCTTTATTTCTGTGGGAGTTTACCAAACTTACCACAAGTGAGCTGGTACAGTAAGTGCTTTAAGTCTGGGCAAACTGGTTCTCCTGGCACGGAGGTAGGTGCCGAGCTTCATTAGACTGCAGGATTAGGCTGGAGCAGAGGCCTTTGTTCAGAGTGAGCTCCAATTTTGTTTGTGTTTTGACTTTCTCATTAAATAAGAACAACAACACAAATTGTATCGTCAGGGATAGAAGCACAGGAGGAGGGGCGCAGCATGGGAATTCCCATTCAAAGGTGAATCCGTCCCTGTTCACCCTTCCCATCTTTTGGCTTTTTCAGAAAGCTGACCTTGCACTTGAGTTCCTGGTAATGCCTGACCTTGATGGGATCTGGGTTAGTGTCCTGGGGAGGGCCGGTTGCTGAGCGGAGACCTGTTTGTTCCCATCTCACTTTGGCAGGTTTTCTCCAGGTGACTTGGAAATAGATGCTTAAATCGGCTCAACTGTGCCAACTTCCAGGTTCTGAGGAGTCTGGGCCAAATCTGGGGGTTTGTGGTCTGGTGACCTCCAGGCCTGGGGAGGTTGCACTCTGGCAGTGAGTGGTAGAAGGCGAGGTCAGGGATGGTCACTTGCCTTATCATCTTTGGAAGCAAGGTCTAATTTCAGAGATTGGGCTGGAAGCAGACATTAGGATGAGCTGGCTTATGGCACATCCTCTTCAAACCACACTGAGATTTATGAGGCCCTTCCTTGGTCAATAAGCCAAGGGCTGAAGTGCCGTTTGAGTTCAAGGAGGCAGGACTTGCACTGGATCTGAACTTGCTTTCTGAAGGGCGGTAGACTAGCCCATATGATGGGAGTAGCCCATCAGATCCTGGCAGTCCAGGAATCAGAGAGCAAGAAGCTCAACCAGTTAGGGCTACCAGGAATGGGGTTAGGCCCTGATGAAAAAATTTGAGGGCTCCCTCACAAGAGCAGACAGGCTAAATATCTACACGTGGGATTTGATCCAGCTCACATCTGGACCCCTGATCCCTGCTAATTAATATGGTCCCCCCATCATAATGGGCCCCGCGACCTGCCTGTGTGCGTGGCTGGTGAAGTGTGCTCAGCTAACGAGCGGGCTGAGGCAGCAGGCTTGGGCCGAGCGCAGGAGGATGGGCTCCGGGCTCGGGGCTAGGACCCTCGAGAGCTCTTCCTCAAGGAGAGCTGGGCTTCCTCTCTGGGGGAGACCTCCTGCCTCTTCTCAAACACAGCTGTCTGCCTTCAAGTGATAAACCCCATCTTGATCTAGCTCATCCTTCTGGGCCCAGAGCTGGTGGGAGGAGGGAGGCGGGAAGCCGCACCCTCCCTCCCCCGCTTCCCAAAACGAAGGTCTGGTGCCCACCCCATCGCCCCCTTGTGTCTTTGCCCTTACCCTGGCTTCATCAGCCTTTCACAACAAAGCTGGCTGGGGAGCATCAGGACCAGGTGTGGGAAATCACCCCAAAGGCTGCCTGGTCCATTCCACACACATGGTTTGTACACCTACTGTGTGCAGGCCTGGGTGAGCCCCGGGTGAAATTCCCATCTCTAGGAGCTCTCTGTGGTAGTGCTTCCTTCACCATCTGAGTATTTCAATAAACAGAATAGAGGGCAGGGCTGCCAAAATTAGAATCCTCTAGTATTTGTGTCTTGGGAATAAACATGGTGTTTAAAGGGTAATTATCTTTCCATTTCTCGTGGGTAGTGGCTTCTCTGTGCCTCTGGGGCCTAGACAGGCTTGCTTCGCAGGCTTTGGGGTAAATATCACTTCCTTTGGGAAGCCTTCTCTTGACCTCTCAAGACTGGGTGGGATAGCCCACCTACATGCTCTCCAGCGCCTTGCCTTACCCTTATCCCACCACTTACCATTGTATTCCAGAAGCCACCAACAGACTGTGAGCCCTGGAGGGCTGAGACCATGCCCAGCATGCTGGCTGGGACACGGACGGTCTGGTGGGTGAACGAGTTGATTGGTCCAGTCTATGTGGGGCTTCAAGGGAAGAACCAACAGGAGAAGTTCAAGGGGCAGATTTTGGCTCAAAAGAAAGAAAGATACTATAGCGGTCAGAACATGAGTCAAAGGTCATGAACTCTGCATCACTGAACATGTTCTCGCCGCAGCTGGATGACCCCAGTTTAAAATGTCTTAGAGGGAATTCAAGTATCAGATGGCGGAGCTCTCAGGAGGCAAGACCTGCTGAAGATGCTCCCAGGTGCTGGAGAAGAACAGGATGAGGGGAAGGGCGGGGAGGGGAGTTAGCTAGGGGTGCTCCTTGGAGAGGTCCCCATGAAGAGACAAGCCTGAGTTTTGGTCCCACTAAGTCTTCAAAGCAGGGCTCAGACGTCATCTGCCTTCCCTGACTTCCTCTATCTTCCTCTTCTGCTCAAAACACATTGTTCCTTTCCTACCATTTCTTATCCATTTTATTTTATTTTTATTTTTATTTTTATTTATTTATTTATTTGGTTGCACTGGGTCTTCACTGCAGCACGTGGGATCTCCGTTGCTGCGTGCGGGATCTTTAGTTGCAGCATGTGGGATCTAGTTCCCTGACAGGGATCGAACCCGGACCCACTGCTTTGGGAGCATGGAGTCTTAGCCACTGGACCACCAGGGAAGTCCCTCTCATTCATTTTCGATGGGACCTCCTAGAGTATGGGGACCGTGTCTTACTTATAATGACTTGTATCCCGGCCATACAGACCTGGGCCTGGCACAGGTGCTGAGTAAACATTTGTTGAATGACAGACTAAATGAGGACCTTTCATGTAAGACAAAGAGCTTGTGGCCCTACTGGGGAGGCAAAAAGAGCACATGTGCAAATAATTCAAGGAACAATTTAATATTGAACTGTGTGGCTTTCTGCCCCAGCGGTTGGTTCATGAAGGACATAGCTCAGAGTCTGCTGGCCTGCTAGCCATGTCTGAAAGGTCTGGGGAGGGACGGAAGCAAGATGCTTCCTCTCTTGCTAGAATGTGAGCGCCACGAGGGCATGGCCTTTGTTCACTGCTGGGTGCCTGGCACGAGGTAGGTGCTCAATAAATATTTATGGAATGGAGGCACTTTAGTTGTTATAGTTTAGTTTTCTTAAAGCAGATAGAAATGGTGTTGATGATTAACTTGTCCTCAGACTATGAAGGTGAACTCCAACAGGAAATACACAGAATCAGAAAATCCCTGCAGAAAGCGCTGGCGTCATGGCACATGACCTGTGCAGTCACACAGAGCCAGCGCTCAGAAGAGCCCTGATCTTAGATAATGTGATGCTGTTGCCATCTTGAAATTCTCAATTTTTGAACAGGGAGCCCATGTTTTAATTTTGCATTGGATCCACAAGTTATGTAGCTGATTCTGTCCGCAGAAGGGGATACTGTCAATCCATAGCCTGGGCTGGCAGAAGCAAGGAAGTCTCTTTGGCTCTGGGCACTCACCTGGCAAACTGACTTGCCCTGTGGACTCTGGACAGCTCACGGGGGCTCTGGGCAGCCATTCAGGTGCTGTCTCCTCTTTTCTGCCTGGTCCAAATCTGCAGCTGTTTCCGTTGTCTTGTTCCATCTGCCCTGAAGTGACCTCAGGGAGTGGCAGAGCCCCACAGCCAGTGACTCACACCTCCTGTCACTCCATTGTGCTGTCACTGCCGTGGGGAGGACTCTCTCCCTACCAGCTGCACCCTTTTACGGCACACTTCATAAACAGTGGCCTCACCAGTATGGTTCTAACAGGAACTCTCCACCCTACCCTTTCAAGGAATTTGGGGCATTTTGCCTCCTGGGTTGGAGGACGTTGAGGGGCACCCCCAGGGTATCATTTTCCAGTTCTTTAGGGGTGAATCCAAGGAACCTTCTAGCTAAGAATGAGTTTACGGACAACTGGAGCACCATCTCAGGGTGGGGGTGATTTTTCTCTCCCTCTGGTTCAAGGTCTTTGATTCTTGCTGGGCTGGAGCCCTCCTGCAATGCCCAGAGTCCTGCCCATTTCTCTTGGGGACACCACCGAGTTGCCATGCTTATAAGGCACGTGGTGGCAGAGTTTCACAGGGAGAGCACCTTCTATCCCAGGGATCCGTACCTGCTGGTCTGACGGGGTGAGCTGGCCACCGGTAGAGGCACACTTGATCCTGAGAAAAGCCACCCTCCCCTGTCCCTAGAACACAAGACAGGGTGGCTGGGCTTTGAAAAGGGGATCCCAGGAGCCATACGCATGCTGCCCAGCCCCTGTTGCCCACGGTTTCCTGCTGCCCTGGGGCAGGGCCCAGGATGGAACCCGCAGGCTCATGACCTCCCTGAAAGGCTGCTTTGGTGAGTTTCCAGATATACTCTGGTTGTCCAGTGAGCAGTCATGAGTGAGTGTCCCTGGCATTGTTTTATCATGAACTTTTCTGGCTGAAGTCAAGGCTCACTAACAGGACAGGTGCATGCCAGACTTTTAAATTTGCCCCAGAGGACTTCTTAATATTTGCTACTTAGAAAACAAAAAAATGGGAATTCAAGATCATGAATAGAAAACAAAGATTGTGAAGGGAGATTTTTACAATTTCAAAGTCAAAGCCATTACTAGAATTAAGATTTTTTTTCCCGTAAGTTACTATTGTTTTAAATTTCCTTTTTTTTTAAATTAAAAAAAATGTATTTATTTATTTGGCTGCTTCGGGTCTTAGTTGAGGCACACGGGCTTTTCTCTAGTTGCGGCTTGTGGGCTTACTTGCCTCGCGGCCTTGGGGATCTTAGTTTCCTGACCAGGGATCCAACCGGAGTCCCCTGCATTGGAAGGTGGATTCTTTACCGCTGGACCACCGGGGAGGTCCCTTAAATTTCTATACGCTGCCAGAAGTGGGAGGGAGACCCCAGGTTATTCAGTCCAACCCTTTCATTTTAAAGATGGAAAACTGAGGTCCATGGAGGGTGGGGGGCTGCCCAAGGTCACCCAGCTCATTAGGAGCAGAAGTAAGAACCCTGGTCCCCTCCAACCCCCCAGGGCCCTGCTCGCTCTCCAACATAAATTTCTTAAGATATTTCTGTTATTAACTAAACATTCACAGTTAAAGATTTGAGCAGTAGCCTGAGCAGGGCATGCCAGGTTTTCAGTACATTTTGGAAGTATAACCTCAGTGGATTTTATGAGTACAGACGGTCCCTGGCTTACCATGCTTCGACTTTGGCTTTTTCGACTTTTACGATGGTGTAAATGTGATACACATTCTGCAGAGACCATACTTTGAATTCTGATTTTTTTCTGGGCTAGTGATATGCAGTGATAACGTCTTATGACCGTGGGGAGTGGTAGCCACAGCTCCCAGTCAGCCGTGCGCTCATGAGGGTAAACAGCCGACGCACTTACAACCACGCTGTACTCAGAGCCGTTCTGTTTTTCACTTTCAATACGGTGTTCAACCAATCACGTGAGATAGTCAACACTTTGTTATAAAATAGGCTTTACGTTAGATGATTTTGCCCAACTGTAGGCTAATGTAAATGGTCTGAGCATGTTTAAGCTGGGCTAGGCTAAGCTATGATATTTTGGTAGGTTGGTGTATTAAATGCACTTTCTACTTAAAATATTTTCAACTTATGATGGGTTTATTGGGACACAAACCCATGGTATGTGGAGGAAGATCTGTATTGCTCTTTTATTTCATCATTTATCACCAACACTTTCGTGAGCAAATGCTTTGTGCCAGGTCCTGGGGTCAGTACTAGGAATACCAAGTAGAATCAGATACGGTTTAAGCTCTCAAAGGCAACTTGTACCAAAAGTGTGTGTGTGTGTGTGTTCGTGCACGTGGATGCGTGTGCCCCCAGCTAGAAGCCCCGTCCATAGTATCTTTTACAAGAGATCACTTTGCCTTCAACACATCCAGTTAGGAAACTGGCTTCGATAGCTCTGCTCCAGTGACTTTGAAAGTCAGAGGAGTTACCATTCCCAGTGTCCCATTAGGTAAAGGTGTCTTCTCTGTTTTATTTCCAGCCAGAGCTGGAGGAGGATTCACTGGCCCTGAGCATGCTGTCTCACTGGCTGATGGAGGCGTCTGTGCCAATGATTAGACATGAACATATGTGAAATCACACACACACACACACACACACACACCCCATGCAGAACGAGTTCTAGAAGGACAGACTGTTAGCTCTGGATTATATGATTCTTCTTTGTCAGATGAGAAAATTGAGACCCAGAGTAGTTTAACCACTTGCTCAACTTGCTAATTAGTTAATCCAGATGGCTAGTGGATTCCTTAAACCATTTAAAGTTTTAGTTTGTTCAGGAACTAGAAAATGGGAAGGGGTTTCTCTTAGAAGTGACTTCATCTGAAATGTCACTGCTCCTAAGATAACATCTTGGAGAGGCATCAAGGCGGCTGTGGTCTCTGCAGTTCCTTCATAGAACCCCAGGAAGTCACAGCTGTTAGGGAGGATTCTAAGCGACTGGAAGTCAGATCAGACTGTCCCAGATGCCAGTTGCCCCCTCTGACAGAGGCCTGAGACACCCCAGCTGGGGCTGGGGCAGGAGCTGGGCAAGCTTCCATCTCCCCCCACTTCTAGCCCATAGAGTCCCTATGGGGAGCTGGCCGGGTGGCGGGAAGGATGAAGGATGTGTTCACAGCACAGGTCCCCCCACAAGATGTTTTGGTTTAAGCATGGGATTATTGTTCTCTCTTCAAAGCCCAGTGATAAAAGCCTCTCAGGCATGCCCTGCAGAGGCAGGAGGCTTTGCTGCCAGACCCTCTCTCAGTAAGTAAATTAGCCCATCCACAGTCTCAGAACCCAGGGCTCCTTGAGTGGGAGAGACATCCTAGTCGACTGAGTACAAGTTCCCACTGATGGGTTCCTTCCAGAGTATTCTGTTGCTGCTTGCACTCCTCCAGATATAGGGCATGTGCTCCTTTACAAGAGCACCGATTCCAGCTTTCATGGGGAAAGGCCACTTTCCTGTAATGTCGATCTGGGGTCTCAGCCCTGCAGCCGGGGGGCTCACCCTGCTCTCTGTTGTCTGCTGCCCTGTGGAGGTTTGAGTCCGGTGTGTATAGTGCTCCAGGCCAGTCATCCACAGGTCAGTGCTTGGCCACCCCTCCTAGACGTGGCTGTGAGACCCTCGCCCTCCTCTGCACAGGGGGCTCCTGAAAGGGTGAGCTCCAGAACTGCTGGAAAACCAAAAGCCAAAAAGTCCAGTCGCAGACTGACCAAAGCAGAGATAAATAGGGCTGTGGTCTCCCTGGCCTCAAGGGTTCTCAACAACATGGAACATGGAAGCCACAGAGCGATCGGGATTTCCTACCTACTGCCTTGCAAACTCTGCCATAAGTGCATCTTCTCACCCCGGGAGCTCGGTTAGACGCCCCAGAGCTGGCCTCTACTCTATTCCTCTCTGATTCCTCCCTCTCAACATAAATTCTAGCTGGAGGCAGAGAGTTTTCTAGGTGTTTTAGAAATAGCCAGAGTACAAACCACTGTACTGCCTGCTGCCGTTGATTTTGTGGGCTCCAGCTTGGGGATTCAAGACTGCAGGCTCACTCAGCACTGTGTTCTGGGCCACTGGTCACAGGAGCTCATGGTCAGGGGAGCAGTGGAAGTGAGTGGGGATCTGTGTGCTGGGGCAGGAACCCCAGCTCCAGTGTCATGTAAGACTTGATGGTTAACCACCGGCCATTTGGCTGGCATCAGGGAAGTGGCGGAGGCCAAGGCTGGGCCAGGTTGCAACGCATCTGGGGTAACTCTCGGAACAGAGTGTGACCCTGACATCCCAGAGGTGACCCTGGAGGACTGGGCAGTGCTTGCCTGGACAGTTGCTTAATGAACTCTCCCAGGCACTTTCACCCACTCAGCAACATTTATATTCAGCAGAGTAATCCTGGCGAAAACGATTCTTTGATTGCCTGCCTAACTGGATGAGCAAACCCCCTAGGGGTTATTTGGACAAGAGTATAAACGATCTCAAGAATGTGACCTGACCTAGTAAGTACAGGGGAAAATAAGGAAAGCTTCTGTGAGGTCTTTGGGAATTAAGTGGTCGGCATGAGGGGTGGGTGGATGACTCTGTCATGTGTCCTGTTTCTTATGCACCAATAGGGGCAACATCTAGAAGCAGGAAGAACAAAGGGGAGTTCACCTGCTCTGCAGTGGGCTAGGTAGCTGCGCAGGCCTGTGCACTTAGAAAAATGCTGTTTACGCTTCCCATCAACACACAGTAATGACTCTGGGAATTAATGTTTGTGCTTGGGAGAGTGTGTGTTTGTGTGTGTGTGTGTGTGTGTGTGTGTGTGTGTGTGTGTGTGTGTGTGTGTGTCTCCATTTGATGACCTACAAGAATGAGGGGGCTATTTGTCCTGTACATGGGTGGAGAGACGACCTAGGAAAAAACCCAAATGTAGTATCCCAAAGCCCAAGGCCGATGTGAATTATCCCGCTGATCAGTAGCCCAACTTGAATTATCCTGCTAGGCCAACAATGGCATTGGATTAGAGTTACACTAAATAATTCAGCCTGGGAGGTAGACTGCTAAGGATTATGGTGTCTCCCAGATTACTTAAATAAAGAAGAAAGTGGAAGAGGCAGATCATCCTAGGGTCAGACCACTTTGTGTCCACGCAGGGAGATGGCTTGGGGTTTCCCTCAAGTAGGGAGGGAGATCCACTCTGTAGAGGTGGAACTCTGGAGTTGCTCTCAGGAAGAGTCTTGGATCTGAGCTTGAGCTCTGTTCAGCCCTGGGTCTGTGTGAAGAGGAAAAGCCCATCGAACTCAGCCACTGCCTCATTCCAGGTGAGGACCCTCTTGTGATTGGGAGACCCTTTTAGTAGCGACTGCCCTGTCTTGATTCCAGCCACTCTCAGCCCAAGGCTGCCATCTAGGCTGCTGTCGCCAGGCCTATTCCCTGAGTAGCAGAGATGTTGGCTACTGTGTGGATGGGCCCTGATGGAGATCTGGGCAGCTGCGGGCCTCTCAGGGGCCACAAGTGGTCAGGACCAGAGCAGGGAAAATTCATGGTGCGGCCTGGAGAGTTGGTTTCCAGGACTCCTTGATGGCTCTCTTTCCCAACTTTTATCCACAGCTCCTAGAACTGAAGCTGGTACAGAGCAGATCCGCCATACATCTTTGCTGAATGGATTGATCAAATAACATATAATGAGTCAACTTCTCTATCTCAGTAAGCAGAGCTCAGATATCACAGACTTTCTTTGGTGACTTCTAAAATTGCAGGGTCCAGGGACTTCCCTGGTGGTGCAGTGGTTAAGAATCCACCTTCCAATGTAGGGGTCAAGGGTTTGATCCCTGGTCCAGGAAGATCCTACATGCCATGGAGCAACTAAGCCTGTGTGCCACAACTATTGAGCCTGCGCTCTAGAGCCCGTGAGCCAGAACTACTGAAGCCCACACATCTAGAGCCCGTGCTCCGCAACAAGAGAAGCCACCACGATGAGAAGCCCACGCACCGTAATGAAGAGTAGTACCTGCTCTCCGCAGCTAGAGAAAGCCCAGGGGCTTTAACACTCCACTTACACCAAAGGACAGATCATCCAAACAGAAAATAAACAAGGAAACACAAGCTTTAAATGACACAATAGACCAGATAGATTTAATTGATATTTATAGAACATTCCACCCGAAAGTGGCAGAATATACTTTCTTCTCAAGTGCACCAGAACACTCTCCAGGATAGATCACAACTTGGATCACAAATCAAGCCTTGGAAAATTTAAGAAAATTGAAATCGTATCAAGCATCTTTTCTGACCACAACGCTATGAGAATGGAAATCAATTACAGGAAAAAAAACTGTAAAAACCACAAATACATGGAGGCTAAACAGTGCGCTACTAAATAACCAAGAGATCACTGAAGAAATCAAAGAAGAAATAAAAAAAATACATAGAAACAAATGACAATGAAAACACGATGACCCAAAACCTACGGGACGCAGCAAAAGCAGTTCTAAGGGGGAAGTTTATAGTAATTCAATCTCACCTCAAGAAACAAGAAAAATCTCAAATAAAAAATCTAACCCTACATCTAAAGCAACTAGAGAAAGAAGAACAAAGAAAACCGAAAGTCAGTAGAAGGAAAGAAATCATAAAGATCAGAGCAGAAATAAATGAAATAGAAATGAAGAAAACAGTAGCAAAGATCAATAAAATGAAAAGCTGGTTTTCTGAGAAGATAAACACAATTGATAAACCCTTAGCCAGACTCACCAAGAAAAAAAGGGAGAGGATGCAAATCAATAAAATTAGAAATGAAAAAGGAGAATTCACAACTGACACCGCAGAAATACAAAGGATCATCAGAGACTACTACAAACAACTGTATGCCAATAAAATGGACAACCACGAAGAAAGGGACAAATTCTTGGAAAGGTACAATTTTCCAAGACTGAACCAGGAAGAATTAGAAAATATAAACAGACCTATCACAAGTAATGAAATTGAAACTGTAATTAAAAATCTTCCAACAAACAAAAGTCCAGGACCAGATGGCTTCACAGGCGAATTCTATCAAACATTTAGAGAAGAGCTAACACCTATCCTTCTCAAACTCTTCAAAAAAATTGCAGAGGGAGGAACACTCCCAAATTCATTCTACGAAGCCACCATCACTCTGATACCAAAACCAGACAAATATATTACAAAAAAAGAAAATTATAGACCAATATCACTGATGAACATAGATGCAAAAATCCTGGACAAAATACTAGCAAACAGAATCTAACAACATATTAAAAGGATCATACACCATGATCAAGTGGAATTTATCCAGGGATGCAAGGATTCTTCAGTATACACAAATCAATCAATGAGATACACCATATTAACAAATTAATGAATAAAAACCATATGATCATCTCAGTAGATGAAGAAAAAGCTTTTGACAAAATTCAACACCCATTTATGATAAAAACTCTCCAGAAGATGGGCATAGAGGGGACCTACCTCAACATAATAAAGGCCATATATGACAAACCCACAGCAAACATCATACTTAATGGTGAAAAACAAAGCATTTCCACTAAGATCAGGAACAAGACAAGGATGTCCACTCTCACCACTCTTATTCAACATAGTTTTGGAAGTTTTAGCCACAGCAATCAGAGGAGAAAAAGAATAAAAGGAATACAAATTGGAAAAGAAGAAGTAAAACTGTCACTGTTTGCAGATGATATGATACTATACATAGAAAATCCTAAGGATGTCACCAGAAAACTACTAGAACTGATCAATGAATTTGGTAAGGTTGCAGGATACAAAATTAACGCACAGAATTGACATATATACACTGCCAGATGTAAAATAGATAGCTAGTAGGAAGCAGCTGCATAGCACAGGGAGATCAGCTTGGTGCTTTGTGACCACCTAGAGGGGTGGGATAGGGAGGGTGGGATGGAGGCGCAAGAGGGAGGGGATATGGGGATATAGGTACACATATAGCTGATTCACTTTGTTATACAGCAGAAACTAATACAACATTGTAAAGCAACTATACTCCAATAAAGATGTTAAAAAATTAACGCAGAGAAATCTCTAACATTCCTATACACTAACAACGAAAAATCAGAAAGAGAAATTAAGGAAACACTCTCATTTATCATCACAACAAAAGGAATAAAATGCCTAGGAATAAACCTACCTAAGGAGGCAAAAGACTTGAACTCAGAAAACTATAAAACACTGATGAAAGAAATAAAAAATGAAATAAACAGATGGAGAAATACACCATGTCCTTGGATTGGAAGAATCAATATTGTAAAAATGACTATACTACCGAAAGCAATCTGCAGACTCAATGCAATCCTTATCAAACTACCAATGGCATTCTTCACAGAATTAGAAGAAAAAAGTTTATAATTCATATGGAAACACAAAAGACCCCAAATAGCCAAAACAATCTTGAGAAAGAAAAATGGAGCTGGAGGAATCAGGCTCCCAACTTCAAACCATACCACAAAGCTACAGTAATCAAGATCAGCTCGGTGCTTTACGACCACCTAGAGGGGTGGGATAGGGAGGGTGGGAGGGAGATGCAAGAGGGAGGAGATATGGGGATATATGTATATGTATGGCTGATTCACTTTGTTATAAAGCAGAAACTAACACACCAGTCTAGAGCAATTATACTCCAATAAAGATGTTTTAAAAAAAAAAGAAAGACAGTATGGTACTGGCACAAAAACAGAAATATAGATCAATGGTACAGGATAGAAAACCCCGAGATAAACCCATGCACATATGGTCACCTAATTTATGAGAAAGGAGGCAAGAACATACAATGGAGAAAAGACAGCCTCTTCAGTAAGTGGTGCTGGGAAAACTGGACAGCTACATGTAAAAGAATGAAATTAGAACTCTACCTAATACCATACACAAAAATAATCTCCAAATGGATTAAAGACCTAAATGTAAAACTAGACACTATAAAACTCTTAGAGGAAAACATAGGAAAAACACTCTTTGACATAAACCACAGCAAGATCTTTTTTGACCCACCTCCTAGAGAAATGGAAATAAAAAGAAAAATAAACAAGTGGGACATAATTAAACTTAAAAGCTTTTGCACAGCAAAGGAAACCATAAACAAGACGAAAAGACAACCCTCAGGTGGGAGAAAATATTTGCAAATGAAACAACAGGAAAAGGATTAATCTCCAAAATATACAAACATCTCATGGAGCTCAATATCAAAAAACAAACAGTCCAATTAAAAAATGGGTGGAAGACCTAAATAGACATTTGACCAAAGAAGACATATGGATGCCACAAGGCCCAGGAAAAGCTGCTCAACATCACTAATTATTAGAGAAATGCAAACCCAAACTACAATGAGCTATCACCTCACAACAGTCAGAATGGCCATTACCAAAAAAATCTAGAAACTATAAATGCTGGAAAGGGTGTGGTGAAAAGGGAACCCTCCTGCACTGTCGGTGGGAATGTAGATTGATACAACCACTATGGAGAACAGTATGGAGGTTCCTTAAAAAACTAAAAATAGAACTACCATATGACCCAGCAAACCCACTACTGGGCATATACCCTGAGAAAGCCATAATTCAAAAACAGACATGTACTACAATGTTCATTGCAGCACTATTTACAATAGCCAGGACAAGGAAGCAACCTAAATGTCCATCGACAGATGAATGGATAAACAAGATGTGGCATATATATACAATGGAATATTACTCAGCCATAAAAAGAAATGAAAATGAGTTATTTGGGGCTTCCCTGGTGGTGCAGTGGTTGAGAGTCCGCCTGCCAATGCAGGGGACACGGGTTCGTGCGCCGGTCTGGGAAGATCCCACATGCCGCAGAGCGGCTAGGCCCGTGAGCCATGGCCGCTGAGTCTGCGCATCCAGAGCCTGTGCTCTGCAATGGGAGTGGCCACAACAGTGAGAGGCCCGCGCGTACCGCAAAAAAAAAAAAAAAAAAAAAAGAGTTATTTGCAGTGAGGTGGATGGACCTAGAGTCTGTCATACAGAGTTAAGTAAGTCAGAAAGAGAAAAACAAATACCGTATGCTAACACATATATATGGAATCTAAACAAAAAGCAATGGTACTGATGAACCTAGTGGCAGGGCAGGAATAAAGACGTAGACATAGAGAAAGGACTTGAGGACACGGGGAGGGGAGGGGGAAGCTGGGGCGAAGTGAGAGAAGCATCGACATACATACACTACCAAACGTACAATAGATAGCTAGTGGGAAGCAGCTGCATAGCACAGGGAGATCAGCTCGGTGCTTTGTGACCACCTAGAGGGGTGGGATAGGGAGGGTGGGAGGGAGGCTCAAGAGGGAGGGGATATGGGGACATGTGTATGCATATGGCTGATTCGCTTTGTTGTGCTACAGAAACTAACACAGTATTGTGAAGCAATTATACTCCAATAAAGATCTATTAAAAAAAAAGACAATCTAGAGTGTATGCTCTCTTAGGGCAGGAATGATCATCCTACTTTACTTTACAGTACTTTGCAAAAGTTGATGTTCAATAAATGTTTCTTGAGTTGACATAAAAAAAAAAGAAAGCCCACGGGCAGCAACGAAGACCCAGCGCAGCCAAAAACAAACAAACAAATAAATAAATAAATTTATAAAAAAGATAAATAAAATTCCAGGGTCCTGAAATAACCATCATTAGCAAACATTGTGGAAGAGTGTTAATGATATCACCGTAGAACATTCTAGTTAAAACATGACCTTTTCATTTTTGCTTCAAATCCGTTTTATATACTGTTAAAAGTCAATTTATAGGAAACGTTTTACTTTTTAAAATTTTATAATTCTTTTTAGAGCTCTCTGTTCACATGTGAATATGGCATTTGATCTTTGCAGCAGTCTTGGGCCATAGGAAGGATGGTGACATTTTGTTATTCCCATCTTACAGCTGAGCACATGGAAGCTGAATGCATTTCCAAATCCACATAGCTGAGAAGGCACTGGTCTGCAATTCCATGCCTGAAGCCTTTCCACTGCCCCAAGCTGGGGAAGCCGGGCCATCAGAGTGTAAAATTTTCCTTTTGCTCCACCAAATGAGAGGTGACACTCAATCTGGTCCTCATAGATATGCTGTCATAAGGCAGATGCAGGTCCCGAACAGCTCGGCAATTACCAGGGAGAGGGTATAATTTGGGGGACTCAGCCTGGGTGGGCTTTATTCTGGAAATCCCACTTGTGATTAACTCTACTATTATCAGACAAGATTGCGTGTGGGAACCAAAAGCACTTGGTTTTGACTCTGTCCCTGGCTCAGAGTCATGCTGTACTCTGTGCTCCTCGGGCTACTCCCTGGATTCCACGTCTGAGGCCACTCACTCTCCCTAAGCTCAGTGTGAAAGCTGCCAAGTGAAACTCAGGTATCACGTCCCCATGGTGACCACTGCCCTCCAGGACCCACGGTGGCCACGCCCCCTCCTCCGCAGGGCAATGCTCCGGCCCCAGTGTGGGCTGAACCTGACACTCAGCTTCAATCAACGCCAGCAGTTAGTTGCTGCTAGTTAGGATATTCATTTCAGGTGCCGGAGCCGATGGCCTGGGCCGTGACTCCAAGTGGGAATCTCAGTTGCAGCTTTGGTGAATAGCTATTTCACCTCTGATTTTCACCCCAAAGCACCGACTTTTTCTGTCTCAGTTTCTTAATCTATAAAACAGGTGTTTGAGCAGCTGCCCTATTAGCAGCTGCCGTATTACCACATAGCAGCTGTGATATTCTAGCGGGTAACACGGAGACCCACACAGTGGGCTCCTGCTCTGAGCTCCGCCTTATCTTATTTGTTCTTCAGAACCACCCTCTGGGTAGATATTCTTACCCCCATTTTACGGATGGAGAAACTTTGACATGGAGAGATTTAGTAACCTGGTGAGAAATAGAAACAGAGCAGCCCCTGACATTTGGAAGCTAGGCTCCCATTCACAGCCAGTGGTGTTCTTCTCCTGTTGGACATAAACAATCTCACAGGATACCAGCTTCTCACAGGGCACCCTGAGACCAGGCTAAGATGGACCCAGCAAGACCTCCTTGTAGTTTTGTCTAAGCACAGACAAAATCCGCTGTGCCACCCACAAAATACCTCTTCCCCTGTGCCCCCAAAGAGTGACTGCAGCTTCTTTACAGCTTGATCCTCGACATAGCCCTCCTTGTAGAAAGATTTACTGAGAGACCCAATCACAGACTTGTTCCACTTTCTAACAACATCCAAACTCCCACTTCCTTAGACCCCCCCCCACTCCAAGCCGCCCAACAAAATCCAAACCCTGTAATTGGTTCTTTCTAACACCCTCTTACTGGGACACCCCTGGTGGGGGTTCTCTCTTGCTGCAATGAGTAATAAACCCAACTTGTTCAACTACAGGTGTGATCCTGGTGGACTTCCTGGAGGGCGCTGACCCTTGTCCAGAGTCCCATAGATGATGAAGGATGAAGACAGGATTTAAACTGAAGAATCAGACTTTTCTGATTCCAGAGCCTGTGCAGTACCATATGGGACTTCTAGTCTAGGAGAGCGGTGAGAACGAGTAATCTCAGCCCGGTAAAGTGCTTCAAGCTCTCAAGGGAAACACAATCAGATGGAGAATCAAAGCTCTGGCATCCACTCCTGGTGGCCTTGACACCCTGAACTTCCCATATGCGCAGGAATCACCCCTGCCTGATGGTTTTCTACATGCTCACTGTTTGAAAGAGAAAACAGTGAACGCAAACACTTCTAACCTGTCATGTGGTCATACCCCTTGGACAGGCCACCAGAAGGGGGACGCCCACAGCCTGCAGAGTGACTGCCCCACCCGCCTCCATGGCCAACCTCTTGGTGCCTGGCACGTGGAGGCTGCCATGTGCTTTGCTGGTGAGCACAGCCAAAACCCCTTTCCCAGTATTGTCCTTTGTTCCTGACGACGCCTACAGCAGTGTCTTTGATCCCAGCGGGACACTGGCCTGAGATGTAAGGAGATGACTAGCCATCCTCACAGACCCCTAGAGCCCAGCAGTCCATATACTTGATGGCTCTTGCCCCAGACTTTGGCATAGCTCCCACCTGAGAGCATCTGGTACCAGTACCAGGGAATCACCCTTGACGCTGCAGCTTCTAAAATAACGACGATTACTGTGGTCACCATTTACCAGCACCATTTGTAGTACTGTGCCAGGACATTTTTTATACTTCTGTGAGCCTCATAAAAAACCCTATAAGGTGAATATTATTATCCCCGTTTTATAGATGAAGAAGCTGAGACTCAGAAAGTTTGATACTAATCTAAGCTGACAGATTCTAAGTGGCAGAGCCAAGATGTGAATCCAGATCTGTCTCCCAGCCGCTCTACTTCTTCCTCCTCTCTGATGTCTGAGCATCTGGCTGTCCTCCTTGCACCCGGGTGCCTGCACAGATCATTCGAGACCACGGTGGATGCTGTGCTCCACCAGACCCCCACTCAGGACAGGAGGACTTATCCCCCAGTTACTGGGACTGCAGCTGGCTGACGGCCTCTTTGGCAATTGCCCTCTGCTGAAGGCAGCGGCCTTGCTCATGGCTGTGCCCCTTCTAGGGCGCAGCCCACATCCAGTGACTGATCAGTGGGGGAAGGTAGACAGGCCTGGCTCTTGCCTCAGCTGGGTACAACTCTGACGGCTACCCCAACTTCAGAGTTCCCTGTGGGGTCAGCTGAGGCCTTGTTGGGACTGCAGTGCAGTCCACCTTCTCCTCCTGCCCAGCCCTGTTTCCTTCCTTCTCACGTGGGTGGTCACCCTGAAGGCTCTCCCCAGGAAACTTGCTGCACACTCTTCTCCATCCCAGAGTCCACTTTCTAGGGAACACCCCCTGTGACAAAGATGTTTTACAAGATTAGCTGTGCGTTTGCAGGTTTACCCGCTGGCTTCTGTAAGCACTTTCAATGTCTGTAAGAGGGTGGTGTGGGCCCCAGAAGGAATGATAGGCATTCTTGTGTCCTTGGCGTCAGTCAGCATGGCCTGAAGCCCGGGATCCATCTGATGGACTCTAGGCTCTTACCCATTTAAAGGACGTTTTCTGCCACAAAGTTTTACTAAACATATTTTTAGTAGGAAAGCCCAGAGTTAGCCTTTTCTTTAAAAAAATAATTTGCGGATTAGAGGGCCTGACAGTCCAAGTTTATTTTTAAGGTGGAAGGATATCCTCTTTTATAGTTTAACCCCTAAAGCACAATCAATGATTTACAATGCCTTGACCAGAGCAAACAGTGTGGTAATGAAGATATTATTACCCGGGACTTCCCTGGTGTCGGCCTGCCAATGCAGGGGACACGGGTTCGATCCCTGGTCCGGGAAGATCCTACATGCCATGGAGCAACTAAGCCCTTGTGCCACAACTACGGAGCCTGTGCTCTAGAGCCCACGAGCCACAACTACTGAGCCCGCGTGCCACAGCTACTGAAGCCCGTGCACCTAGAGCCTGTACTCCGCAACAAGAGAAGCCGCTGCAATGAGAAGCCCGCGCACCGCAACGAAGAGTAGCCCCTGCTCACCGCAACTAGAGAGAAAAGCCTGCGCGCAGCAATGAAGGCCCAACGCAGCCAAAAAATAAAATAAATAAATTTAATTTAATTTAAAAAAAAGATATCATTATGTGATTTCACGATTGGCTACCTATTTAGTTCTTTCTGCTGGCCTCTGTGCTAGGGGCTAGTCAGGGAGACACAGATGAAAGTTTCTGCGTTTGGAGGAGCTTACCATCTAGTAGGAGAGCTGACATCAAACCTGTCATAATGAAAAATACAATGATGATAGTTTTGAGGATCTAGAGTCTCGTTTAAAATGTTGAATGGAAATAAATAGTGGACATTGCATTTCCATACTAATTCAATAAAAGTTATGAATAGACAGATAAGAAACTGTCCTCCAGAGCTATTACAAAGAGGAGTATGGTTTAGGAGTTTGCTCATCTGTCTCCCTAGCTCCAGGCAAGCCTCGGCTGTAAGCTGACTTTGGGGCTACCCAGAAGCTTTAGGAGAAATCTTCTTCCGCTTGAATTGTGTGTGAAAGTGCTTGATGGGTTTGTCCCCTTCAGGCCACCTGCTGGTGTCTTAAGAGTTATTGTCCTAAAATATTAGCTGATGGTATCTCTTTCCTACTCAAAAATCTTTAATGCCTCTCCTTCCACCCCCATTGCCTCCTGGATATAAAGTTCAACCCCTGTTCTTCCATTATTTCCCCCAGAATGTTCCTCTGTGGTCCAATTGGTCCACTCACTGGACTCCAAACTCAGGGGACCCTTCAAAGAGTCCTGGTCTCCTTGCCTTTACCTCACTCCTCTTGACCTGTCCAAATAGCACACATCTTTCAGGCCAGCCAGAATTTTATCTCCTCCGTAAAGTCTTCCCCAAACATCCCAACCTGAAGTGACCTGTCGCTTCTGAGAGGTCTCGCATTATCCCCTTATGGGACAACGAAACCCCATCGTCCGGTGATAGCCCTTCATTCTGACCTTGACCTGTCATTTTGATGTGTTCTCTCAGTCTTCCGGGAGTCTACATGTCTCCCCAGAACTAAGCTGGAAGGGTCAGGCTTGGTGTCCCAAGAAGTGTCCCTTCGGGGAACAGCATTGCCTGTCCTCTGTGCTGTAAATTATAGGGCCAGGCTAGAAACAAGAAGCTTCTCCCTTCATCTCTTCATGAAGATTTGGCACATTTGGCTTCTCCAAATATTGAATAGAATCGAGCCAGCTACTTTGGAGGAAAGAGATAGCATTTTTCACTGTTGAGAATAAACTAATCCAACTTCCTTTCCTTTTTAAGGAAAGTAATACATCGAAAGGGAAAAAAGAGACTTATGTGACCCTAACTTGGTTCTCTGGGAACAGTGTCCCCTGGCCTCAATCCCAAAAAGGGGAAAGAAAATGTTTTTCAAAATGCTAGTGGCCCTACGCATTTGAGATCCATTTCAGTTTTTTTTTAGAAAAGTGAATTGTGATCCATGTGTATGTTTGTGTGTGTGTGTGTGTGTGTGAGGGTGCCTGCCTGTGTGTGGTATGTGTCCTGATTTATGTGTGTCCAAGTATCTGGTCATGATGCCCTTGAACTTTTCTTAAGTTGAAACAGATCCAGAATGGTGCCCCTACAGCTCCAAGGGATGCCCGGGCCCAGCCTTCATGGGACGGGGAGGGAAGCAGAACCACAGTAGAGAAGGACTTGCAAGGGACACAGAGTGTCAGCTGCAGCCGACGTTGTTATTTTTAAAAGGCAGACACAGAAACCCACAGGACTACACCCTGCTCTTTCCGGCTCCCAAGGCCACGGGTGTGTCCTGGCAAAGGGGAGTCCCTGACACACTCTGCCAGGCTCAGCCGCGGGGAAGGCCCTGAACTAAACTACTCCTTGGCCTTTGTTGCTTCAGTAAAAGCAGAAACCACAACACCCCTCCTCCCAGCAGGGCCCAGGGCCTGGGCTCCAGACACTTCTGAAAGGCCTCCTGCCTGCCTGTCTGGGTACCAAGCCCAGACCCCGGACTTGTTCATTCTTCTCTGGGGCTGCTTGGCCTCTCTATTCGGTCCCTCACCCTCCCAAGACAGCCAAGAGGAAACTGAAGTGCCCATCAGTTTGAGGCATGTCTGTTGGCACTTTCTCTTGAGAACCCTAAACCTGGGGGTGGGGGGAGCATTTCACCCATGAGGGGTAGGAGGCTCCAAGACGGTGAGTGGCGCCCGACGGCACCCCAGCCCAAGCCGGTAGTGGAAACTTGGACTTAACGCAGGAGAGAGACTTGATGGGGTTCCTAAGGGCTTGGCTCAGACTGAGGAACACACCAGTTCTGCTTCTGTCTCTGCCCCTCCCAGGCCTGGGAAGATGGGCACGTGGCAGGGGCAGTCAGAGAGGAGGTGGACAGTTATTCTGAGCACGCTGTCCGGGGGCCAAGCCAGTGTGAGGTGCCCACACATGCACGATCTCATCCAACTGCCGTGATAGCCAAGCAAGGAGCAGGGGCTGTCAGGCTCCGGGAGATCAAAGCCCGAGGGAGGCCAGGGATGCTTCTGCTCACCTGTGACCATGTCCGAGTGGCATCTAGAGGACCACCGTACCCGCCACGACAGCACAAAAGAAGTTGTGTGTGTAACATACAAGGACAGGCTGTTAGGACGGAGTTAGAGGATGGGACTGGTAGGAAGTACACTAGGGAATTATCAGTGTGGCCAGTGTCAGGAGGGGTGTTGCTCTGGGGATGGCCCTGAATCTGGGCTTGCCCTGTCCCTGCCCCTTGTTTCTTCGGATTCCCTGCGTCCACCAGGTAGAACAAGTGGAAGGCCTGGCACTCAGAAGAGGGGTTCAGGATACAGATGTGCGTTTGGGAAGAAAGAGCCACAGGCTGATATGGCCTGAGTGTAGGTGTCCCCCAAAGCTATATGCTGAAGCTCTAACCCCATAGGAGCTGGTATTTGGAAGTAGGGCCTTTGGGAGATAATTAGGTTTAGATGAGGCCATGAAGTCAGGGCCCCTGTGGTAGGATTAGTGTCCTTATAAGGCGAGGTAGAGACTGGAGCTAGCTTTCTCCCCACCATATGAGGACACAGTGAGAGGGCATCTGCAAGCGAGGAAGAGGGCTCTTTCCAGAATCTGACCATGCTGACACCCAGCCTCCAGAATTGCGAGGAATAAATGTCTGTTGTTTTAGCCACCCTGCCTATGATGTTCTGTCATGGCAGCCAGAGCTAACCAAGGCCTGACCTTACACTCTGAGTTCTGGGGAAACTGAGACAATGGTGCAGGTACGAGCTCTCAGCAGTGGGCAGATGGGGGCCTGTCGGGGAGGGTGGCTGTGAAGCAGAGCGGGCTGGTGATAGGACTCGGAGCGCACCCAGACTCTTGTCTGGCCGTGCCAGCCTGCCCCTCAACCCCCCTTCTGCCTGGGCTGGCTGAGGCAGGTAACTTCCTCAGACACCTGCTTTGGACGAAGCAGTGATTCCTGGGCCAGACGTGCACTTTAGCTCCCGCTGCGTAATTAAAGGATGAACAGCAATGGGGAGCTGAGCCTGGCACGCAGCTCTCTGTCTGTGGAAATGCTTGGCCGTGTTTGGCCACGTAGCAGCTCAGCTGACCTCGGGTACCCCCCACCACCCCCGCCCCGTCCCGTCCCGTCCCCTCCCCTCTCCTCCCTTCCCCTCCCCTCCCCTCCCCTCCCCTCCCCT
>NC_041225.1:40406658-40412517 GCF_002837175.3 Physeter macrocephalus
CCTGAGGGAATTCTCCCTCTCAGAGCTTTACTCCTAGGGCAGCTGAGTAGTAGGGGAGAAATAACTGAGTCTCCTGGGTGGATAGAGCCTTCAGATCTGCCCACAGGGCCTCCCTCCGGCACTCTCCTGATGAGCCCAGCCTACCCCGGCCCCTCCCTGCCCCTGACCCCGGTCTCCTGCACAGCTGAATTTCTGGCTGATGAGTCCTTCTGATGTGAAGGGCCTGGGACCAGGGCCTCCTGACTACAGAGGGTTTGGCCTCACATGGTATCAGACGGAGTACCGACTTGGTCCCCGATGCGAGATTGTGGAAGGACGCACTTCGGGACGGGGCCATCAATAGGAGCCTGGGTGGGCGGAGAGCCTGGGGGAGTCCCGCGGCCTATCGGGGAGACCACGGCCGGATTTCTGAGCTGAGTCAACATACAGGTTCCTTCCAGCTGGAAAACCCTGTGTTCTGTAATCTTCCTCTTTTATTTATTTTTATTTTTATTTTATTTTATTGATTTTTTAAAAATACAGCAGGTTCTTATTAGTTATCCATTTTATACATATTAGTGTATATATGTCAATCCCAATCTCCCAATTCATCACACCACCACTTTCCCCCCTTGGTGTCTATACGTTTGTTCTCTACATCTGTGTCTCTATTTCTGCCCTGCAAACTGGTTCATCTGTACCATTTTTCTAGGCTCCACATATATGCATTAATATACGATCTTTGTTTTTCTCTTTCTGACTTACTTCACTCTGTCTGACAGTCTCTAGATACAACTACGTCTCTACAAATGACCCAATTTTGTTCCTTTTTATGGCTGAGTAATATTCCATTGTACATATGTACTGCATCTTCTTTATCCATTCGTCTGTCGATGGGCATTTAGGTTGCTTCCTCGCCCTGGCTATTGTAAGTAGTGCTGCAATGAACATTGGGGTGCATGTGTCTTTTTGAATTACGGTTTTCTCTGGGTATATGCCCACTAGTGGGATTGCTGGGTCATATGGTTGAACTTCCTCTTTTAAAGGGCTCAGTGGAGCTGATTTCCAGCTCCTCTTTTATCTGCATCCTGAAGGTGCTTTCTGTGGCTCTAGAAGTCTGAGCAGCTTGTTTAAGCCTGCCTTGGACAGCTGACCAGGTGGTGGTGTGGGTTGGCGAGGAGGACTGAGAAGAGGGAGAGGAGGAGGGTAAGGCAGGGAGGTTGTACACTAGGATGGTGATATTTAAGAAGGATCTGCCCAAACCCGGAGCTATGGACACCCGGACAGCCCCGGTTCTGTGCTTTTGAGGTGGTGGTTTGGATGCTCCATTTTCTTGCACCTTTTAGGAAATGAAAGACACTTGAGAATTCAGGCGTCGGCAAGAGGCAGCCTCGCTCCTGTCCCTCTGCTCAGCCCTGCAGCAGGCCTGCCTCCCCACAAACACCCACTTCCTGTCCCCTGTTTGGCTCCTGCCCGGGAGCACAGCCAGAGGGAAGTGTCCAGCCCTGGACCTGCTTCCAGGTGAGGGAGGACGAGCTTAATCAGATCTGAGAGCCTGCTCCTCCGAGATGCCCAGGAAGTGTTGACAGATTTGGCTGCATTTTAAAATGCTTGGTGCAGCTTTTTACCAGTCAGGTGAGGTGTCCCAGCAGGCCTAGCCACACTAGAGCCCACCCTGTGTGTTGTACAGCCAGGGGGACCGAGGCCAGGAGAGGCAAACGGTTCTGCCTGGGTCCTAAGCTTCCCGCGCAGGACGCAGGGCTTGTTCCTGCTGAGGCTAGGTTGCTGTGCTCTGATGGGCCCTCCCCTCCATGCCTGTGGCCCCCTCTTGGGTGTCTGGCTTGGTCCAGGTCTCCGGGCCTGTGGGACAGGGGCCTGAGGGCTGCTGGCTTAGCATCCACAGCGGCAACTCAGAGCCTCAGCCTGATGCCTGGGCCCTGGCTCGTAGATGGTGGTACTCATGTCCATTCCTTCTTGAGTGTGGGCTGTGGGCGCCCCGTGATGTGGAGGCTCAGGTAGCCTGCAGAACACTGAAATGTGAAAGGGGCAGCACAGTTGGGGGATGGAGCCCCGGGCAGCCTCGGGAAATGGGCTCGTCCCCTGCTCCCTCATGCAGATCTGCTAAGGTGCATCTTCTCCCCCACTGCACCCATTTGCTTGGTGAAGGGGTTGAGTGGATGCCCGAAGGCCTGACACTGGGCTGCAGGGCTGCTGCTTGCTCTCTGTATCGTTTTCTTTCAATCTCTCTCTCCTTCTCCCTCCCTCCCCTTCTCCCCACCTCCCTCCCCCACCTCTTGTCAACTAGGACTCCCAAGCCACAGTCTGAACAAACAAGCAGAACCCTAGCCCTTTTTACTATTACTTTCTCTGAGGAAAAACCTTCTAAGTCAAAGGGAAACCCAATTTCTGTGCCCTTTCGTCTCTTTAAAAAAATTACTCCCTAATCTATCTATTAAAAAACAACCTCAAGCGGGATCCTAAATAAATGAGCTTTAAGCAAGGAAGTTATTGATGTGACTCATTCTCCCTCGGGGCAGATATGCAATTTATCTTTCAGCAAAGTGCACGGTGACTTAACCTAAGAACAATGGCCATCAGTCCCATCTGTCTCCATGAGAAAGAAGAAGCATTCTCCATCAGCACCAGGGGCTCTGGCCCCATTAGGGACTTCTCTGGAGGTGCTCCCCTAATGGTGATATCTCAACTAAAATGGGCTCAGAGGGCGGAGAGCCTCGGGCAGGGGAAGGATGCACGTGGACCCCCGGGGCTGAGAGCTGGGCCAGGGGTGACCTCTCCTTTTTAAGGGGGGACCTGTCCACCTCAGGAGCCTGTGCTGATTGGCTCAACCTCTTCCTCTTCCTCTCTTGCTCCGCGGAGTCCCCTTTTAGGTTGCTGCAAGGAGAAGGGTGCCCCCCGGCACGGGGTGTTCACTCCCCTGGTTTTCTGTGCCCTCAGTGCAGTTGTGGGGCTGCCCTGAAGGAGTAGGGGGATAGGGGTCGGGGTAGAGGGGTACTATTCCTGTGGTTGGCACTACATTGGCACCTAGGCACTTGGCGCTGTAGCAGCTGCTACGCTGCTCCACAGTCACTGAATCATGGGCTGGAACAGGGCCAGGGACGTGGAATTGAATCCGTTCTTCTTTTTCTTTCCAGAGGAGATAACTGTCATTGCTCTTTCTCAGTTCAACTTGGGGACAAGGCTGCTTTCTGCCCTGGACTTGTCTGAATTGTCACAGCTGCAGCCCCTCAACTGGTTTGCCAGACCTATGAGCTCAGGGTCTCCCTGCCAGCATCACCCACGGCACCCTGCTTTCTGGAAGCCCAGCATCCAGGGACCTGTGGGTGCTGCTGTGGTAGCGTTACAGGCTAAATTATGAATAAACCTTTCAGGAGCCATGGAACCTCATGGAAACAGAAGCACTTAGCAATTTAAAGCATTCTTAGAACATTTAAAGCATCACAGAAAAATAGGACCTCACATTTGGAAGAGATTATTAAAGTAATATATCTTCTTCCAGCACAGCGGCCTCATGCATCTTCTTCCTTTCTTCCTCATCTGCTGCCTCTGTGAAAGGAAGCTTGTCCTCGTGGTAGACAAGCTTCTCCTTTCCTCTGGGATCTGTGGGGTCCCTCACTTTGAGGCACCCTTGCAGTTTGGAAGGGCCGAGTGACACTTCTGCCTGTGAAATACGAGCGCAAGGAACGTGTGTTCCACTTCTAAGTAGAGGCCCCGAAAAGTCATCTTCTCTGGTTTCCCTCTTCCCTCTCAGCATTGGTGCAGCCAGGTATGTGTTGAGATGGCAGGGCCACAGATCAAAGCTACTTGGGGCATAAAGACATGGCATGGAGGACAGTGCCCTGGAGAGAGGCCAGAGCTCCAGCAGCCTTTGTGTGAACGAGAGGCAAACTTGTTGAGATTTGGAAGCCATTGGTTACCACAGTATAACATAGCCTGTCCTGGCTGTGATATTGTGATTTATAATAAGAAATAGATATATATTTGGTCTTCCTCACCATTCCTGGCCCCTCTGAGCTCCTAAGTCCCTTGGAATTTCCTAAGTGCAGAAAGCTGAAAAGGTGGCTTTTGTTATGTTATTGAGGCAAATTTTGGACCCCCATCTAAGGATGGGGGCTGGTTGCCTGGAGAACCAATCAGGTGATTAAAGGGTTGGAACTTTCTGTCCCCTCCCCCAACCTTGGAGGAGGGGCAAGGGACTTGAGATTGTGTTCAGCCACCAATGGCCAATGATGTAATCAGTCATGCCTATGTAATGAAGCCTCCATAAAAACCCAAAAGGACAGGGCTCAGAGAGCTTCTGGGTTGTTGAATATGTGGAGATTCGGGAAGAGTGGTACGCTCAGAGGAGGCAGGGAAGCTCCACGCCCCTTCCCACATACCTTGCCCTACACGTTTCCTCCACCTGGCTGTTCCTGAATTACATAATTTTGTAATAAACCGGTAATTTAGTAAGTAAAATGTTTTTCTGAGTTCTGTGAGCAGCTCTAGCAAATTAATCGAACCCAAAGGGGGCAGCTATTGAAACCTCTGGTCTATAGCCAGTTGGTCAGAAGTACAGGTGACAGCTTGGGTTTCATCTGGTGTCTGAAGTTGGGGGGAGGGGAGGCACAATCTTGTGGGACTGAGCCCTTAACCTGTGGTATCTGATGCTATCTACAGGTAGGTAGTGTCAGAATTGAGTTGAATTGTAGGACAGACAGCTGGTGTTTGGAGCATTGCCTGGTGGTGGTGGAGCGGGGAGCCTCCCCATCATTGAAATTGCTACCGGAACCCCAAATACTGGCTAATACACCCAGCATGTGTTCCAAACTTATAGGAATGGGAATTCACCATGATTGAGGTTTTGGGGTTCATTGCTGAGCAGCTGTCAGAAAGTTCATTTTCCCCTTGTAGTGAAATCTGCTTCCTCAAAACTCCCTCATTTCCCAACCCAAGGAGGTGAAATTCGTCCCTAGAACTCTCCTATCTCTCTGTATTGTGGTTCTCAAACTTTACCGTGCATTTGAATCCCTTGGGCGGCTTGCTAAAACACAGTTGGCTAGGCTCCATCCACAGTTTCTGATTCAGCAGGCTTGGGACCAAGCCTGGGAGTTTGTATTTTTTAAAAAAATAAATTTATTTATTTTGGGCTGCATTGGGTCTTCGTTGCTGCGCGCGGGCTTTCTCTAGTTGCAGCGAGCAGGGGCTACTCTTCCTTGCGGTGCGCACAGGCTTCTCATTGTGGTGCCTTCTCTTGTTGCGGAGCACGGGATCTAGAGCGCAGGCTCGATAGTTGTGGCTCGTGGGCTCTAGAGCGCAGGCTCAGTAGTTGTGGCACGCGGGCTTAGTTGCTCTGAGGCATGTGGGATCTTCCCGGACTAGGGATCGAACCCGTGTCCCCTGCATTGGCAGGCGGACTCGCAACCACTGCGCCACCAGGGAAGTCCCAGGAGTTTGCATTTTTAATACGTTCCCAGGGGATGCTGCTGGTGGTGGTCTGGGTGCCACACTTTGAGGACAACTGCGCTGTAACTCCTGTTAGAGCTCCACGCCCCAGGAGCCGACTAGCCTTGCCGGTCATGGCTGCAGAGGTACTCCCGCTCTGCTCAGCCCCACAGGACAGAATCCTGTGCTTTGACCCCCGCGCTGAGCTGGGAAGGTTCTGCCCCAAACCCACTCCTCCATGGGCTGTGGGCCTCCCTGGGCAGGGCCCACAGTGTATTTTTTTGTTTTAGTATTTATTTATTTTTGGCTGCATTGGGTCTTAGTTGTGGCACACGGGCTCGTCATTGCGGCACACAGGCTTCTTTCTAGTTGTGGTGTGTGGGTTCCAGAGCGCGTGGGCTTAGCTGCCTTGTGGCATGTGGGATCTCAGTTCCCCGA
>NC_041225.1:40413017-40443197 GCF_002837175.3 Physeter macrocephalus
GGAAAACTCACATAGCAGGAAAGCCAGGCCTAATTCGTGCTCTCCGAACCAGAAATAGGTGCAAGAAGGGAAATCACTGAAATCTCTGCCTGGCTTCTCCCGAGATAATTAATCACGTCTGTCCGTTCACTTCCTTTGTTCTTCACACCCTCCCTTCTCTGGGCTCCCTCTGATTTCTGGTCGGTGGGAAGCCCCCAGCCCCTGCCCCAGGGCGCCAGTCTGCTGGGGAGGATGTGTGCGTGCCTTCCCCACGGGCGGTTTCAGAGTTGTCGGTGCCGGTTCCGAGCAGGGTGGACCTGCGGACGTTGGCTGCGAGCTCCCTGCTGGGGGCTCCCCGCCCTTCACTGCTGCAGCCCCTGCCGGGTCCAGGAGCAGAGCCAGGCAAAGGGCGGCTGCGACGGGTAATTGAGGGACAGCCGTGGGACAGAGCCCGCAGTCCCCTGGCTGGTCCAGTGGCTCCCGAACACGGCTGGCCATCAGAGTCCATGGGGACACAAGCAGCTCCCGGGGCCGGCCGCTGGGGTTCTCATTCAGCGGGTCTCGGCTGGCTATGGCCATCTCCAGCTGGCCTGCCCCGAAGGCCAGGGCCTCGTCGGTCCCCACTTACTAGGGGTCATTAGAGTGGCACTGGCTCTGCCTGGTCTGTGAAGCAGAAGGGGACGACATCCCAGGAAGAGCAGGACACCCTGACTCCTTAAGACGTGTGAGGAAGCGCAGATGAAGTTTCTGGAGAAGCCCAGGCTCCCTTCACCTTGCCCAGCACCACAGGCAGGGCCTGGGGATGGCACCACAGCCGAGGTGTGGCCCTGGTGGCCTGTGGCCTGAGCCCATCTGGCTTGTGCCCAAGATGGAGAAAAGTGCAGGGGCTGGGGTGTGGCCATTGAGTCCCTGGCCCTGCCTGCCGCGTGGCCTTGAGCAGACACCCAGCTTCTTGAACCACCGTTTCCTCGTCTGCTGAGAGAGATCTTCCCGCTGGGGCCTCGGCCCTGAGCGCCGAGGAGTGTTGGTCCCGCGGCCTTCCAGCAGGTGCAGCCTCACCTTTCCTAGCTTCTCCCCACCTCCACCGGGAGCCTGAAATTCTGGCAGACATCTAAATCCAGACCGTGGGAACGGCCACCTCTGAGCGCCCTGCCCTCCTACACCCGGGGCCGCCCTGCTGCTATTTTTATCTGCTGCTGGTTAATCTGTGCGTTGTTTGCGGTGGTATCAGCGCAGTTTAACTGCGTGGTATCGCCCACATGAGCTCCGCTGGTGACCTCGGTCCAGTGGAACGGCCCTCCCGGCCGACAGGCGCGCGGAAATCCCACCTCCGCTTAAAAGCTTATTTCTGTTGTTTGCAGGAACCTTAAAATGGCTAATTTAGGCACCACCAGCAGGGGTTGGATCACCTCGTTAAAATAAAACCAAGTTTGTTTATTTACTGGCGCTCTAACTTCCAGTGACGTGTGTAGATCTGCCGTCTTCAGGTCCCTGAAGGCTGACATGTCTGCTGTGTAACCACCACCCGGATCAGGAAATAAAGCCCTCCCGGGGCCCAGAAGCTTCCTCGAGTCCCTTCCTGGTTTCCCGCAGCAGTGTCTGGCCCAAAGCAGGACCTTGGCCAGTCGATGAATGAGACGTAAAGGGACCCGAGGGGTGCAGAGGCGACTGGGGCTCTGAGTAGCCAGAGGGGTTTCCTGAGGGAGGTGAGGTTTGCTCAGTGGGACTGAAGTGTTTTCTGGAACGACGGAGGTTAGACCGCTCGAGGGCAGGGGGCATGTGTGGGTGGAAACGAGGGAGCATTGACCAAGGCTGCCTTCTGTTCTCCCCCGGGTCCAGGCCCTGAGGTGTGCAGACTCACGTGCATCCAGCCCTGCGTCCGAGCGGCTGTCGGCGGCTCTCTGATGAGCCTGGCCCCCGGGGGGCTGAGGTGGTGTGGCCTCGCAGCTCCGGAAGGAGGGCGCGTCCTGTGACCTGTGGCCCGTCCTGCTGGCCCTTCACGGCTGGAGTTGTCTTCAGTCGGTTGCGTAGTCCGGTCAGCCTCCTGCTCCTCCCACACACCCCACAGCGGCCGTTGCCTGGGCGCAGGGCTGGGCTGCTTCCGTAGCAGCGTGTCCCCAGCTCACTGTCGCTCCTTGGAAAGCTCCTTCGCGACACAAGCTCAAGCCTGCCCAGCGCCTGTGTGGCCGGCCGGCAGGGCTCTTGTGAGAGGCGCTAACCTCGAATTCTGTCTGTGATTCCCCAGCTCCAAGAAGCCCAAGAAGCGCCCGGAGGAAGTGGCCGTGAAGCCCAAACCCTCGCCCTGTCTCTCCATCTTTGATGAGGAGCTGGACCCCGACGAGGGGCTCTTTGGCCCGGGCAGGAAGCCCTCTCCCCGGAGCCCCGCAGAGGACGCACCCCCCAGGGACTGTAAGTAGAGCCCCGGGGGCGTTCCTTTCACTCTCGGCGTCTCCCGGGTGACCCAGCCAACCTCGGCGAGCGGCTTTGGACCCACCACACATGAGCAGGACGGCTCATGTGTTAACACGAGGCAGATGCAGTCAGTGGAGAAATTTTCTGCTGGAGAAATCTAGTCTCACACCTTGTGTCCCCACAGCCTGGAACGTTCCAGGGCCGTGTGTTTATTCTAATCATCCGTCAGAAGCAAAGAGTAGCTTTCTTTGCTGCTTTGAAAAGTGTGGGTTGTGACTGGTGTAGAAGTACCTTTGTTACCTCTGCAGCCAGATGTGGGCACCAGGTGGAGAGTGGACGCTGGCCTGCCCCCAGCCTGCTGGGGCTCTGCATGACTTGGAGTCTAACAAGAGGCTCTGTGTCCCCTGCAGAGACCCCGAGGGAGGGTCCAGTGCAGAGCTGGAGCAGGGAAGCTGAGCAGCCTTGGACTTCCACACTCGTCCCTGTTCTGACCCTTCCTGCCCCCGCCCGGGTTTGCAGCCAGGGTAGGGAACTGATGTCACCCATTAATTCAGCCGGCGCCAGGTGCCCACCGACGGCCAGGCGCTGTGCTGGGCCCGAGACACCTGGATGAGTGCATCACAGTTCTGGCCTCAGGGCCTCCGTGAGGGAGACGGGACATCTCCTGACCATTAGAGGCTAGCCTGGGCCTGTAACCGGTCTGAGCAGGACGTCCGTGCCTGTGGGGACCCCAGGGAAGGCTTCCTGGGTGAGGGTCAGGGCGAGCAACTGTACCTGAACTGGATCCTGAAAGGTCAGCGGAGTGGGCCAGGGCTGCTGACAAAGCATATTCCAGGCGAAGAAGCTGCAGTTACCTTTCACGAAGGGCAACGTTGAGCAGTGCAGATGGGGAGAGGGTGGGGAGTGGACCCCGGCTCCTCGAAGGCAGAGGCTGTGGTCAGAGCCGTGTCTGCTCACCACTGCATCCCAGAGCTGGCAGCCCCGGGCCGGTGGTTGGCGCTCAGTGAGCGCTTGTAGGAAGACGGGTTCAGCCCTGGGGGCTGAGCTAAGAGATCCAACTGGCTGGGGCCATGGGGAGCCTGGGGTGCGAGCTGAAGAGGCTGTTTCCTCCTAAACGCAGTGGGGAGGCCGCAAGGACTTGAAACCGGGAGGGGTGCCATCAGGTGGCTCTGGCCCAGCGTCGGGGGAGGTGGGGGCCAGGGCTGCAGGCCCCCGTGAGCACCTGCCTCTTGCCCCACGTGGCCCCATTCCTCTGGTACTCCCACAATCTGCCTTGCAGACCGAAGTGACAATATTGCCCCCTGTCTCCTGGCTGTGCCAGGAGGTTGGGCCAGACTCTCTCCACCCTGCACCCCGCAGGCAGCCGAGGACAGGCTAGGACTTCTTCTGACCCCTCTGCTGCTGCCTCCTCCGCAGCCCTGAAGCTGTTTGACGATCCTGACCTCGGCGGAGCCGTCCCCCTGGGTGACCCCTTACTGCTGCCAGCTGCCCACGAGAGTGGAGGACCCACGTCCCGCCCAGGCTGCAGGGAGGCCTCCGAGGAGCTGTTCAGGTACCACCTGTCCCCAGTGCTGCTTCACCAGGTCTGAGAGTGGCCTGGACAGAGCCAGGGACCCATCCAGTCTGGGGGCACGTCACCATCCTTGGGCTCCACGGGAGGGAATCCCGACCCATCAGAGGCAGGAGCCTGTGGGTGGGAGCTGACCAGGAGGCAGCAAATGGGGTGCGATGAAAGGGTGGGGTGGGGGGCTGTCAGCAGCTCAGCAGGTTCTAAAAAGACAGGACTTCATATATACAAATAGTGTATATAAAGAATAAATTATGCAATTGCACAAGCAAGTATAACTGGCATAAACAGGTTTGGGAACAGATATATAAAACTGACTCTTGGTAGCACACAGCTCACGTGGGGGGAGCAAAGTGCAGATGTTCTGGGCAGTGGCAGGTACCCATCGGCAGGCCTTATGGAGGAGAGAGCGAGGCTTAGCCTGTTATGTGGAGGTCGGTTGACAGAGCATGTGCACACCTGACCGCCACGAGGTGCATGCCGTGTGTCAAGCAGTATGCTGGGCTCTTTACATGTTATCTTATTTAATCCTCGCAGCAGCACCGCCTCCCACCCTCACCCTCCACGTAGGTGCTGTTATCTCCTTTTTACGGAAAATGGAGGGTGGGAGAGGTAACTGGCCCAAGGCCCCGGCTCCCAGGTGACAGGCCGGGATTGGGACCCAGGTCAGCCTGCCTGTGTCCCATCCTCCCACCCTTCCAGGACAATGAGCGCTTGCGGGAGGAGAGGCTGGCAGCTCCGCCTCCCACCCGGGGACCGCAGGCTCTCCCTGGGCTTCAGCTCGCGCCGCTGCTTCCTCAGCACGCCCGGCACTGCGTCTCTGCACCGCATCATCCGTGTCCCCAGGAGGCAGGCCGAGCCTGGCCGTCTAGGGGACTCTGAGCTCTCTCTTGCCAGGAACGGTTACGTGGCACTCGACATGCCATCCCGGGAGGCTGTCACCACCCCCTCGTTAGCAACCGCGGGCTGTTAGCCTTCCGAGTGCCCACCGAGCCTGAGTCACGGCGACGGCTCCTTGTCATGACATCTCCCCACGGCCCCCGGCAGCTGTTCACGCTCATCCTGTGTCCTCACCGCCGACACCCAGGCAGCAGTACTCCCTGGGAGAAGCTGGGACTGTTGTTATGTGCTTCGGGGTGACACTGAGGCCCAGGGAAGCAGGTCAGCCTGGGGAGCCTCTGCCGTTTCCAGGACTCAGCATGTCCTAGCGGGGCAGAGCCAGTGGGACCTTCGGGCATCGTGTATATTAAATCCGTTACACTGGCCCTTTCCAGCCCATGTTCTGCAGAACACCGGTTTGCGGGGTTTGAAAGGTGTTACCTTCGAAGGCTTTCTGTGGCCAGATGGCCGGGATAAGCGGGACTTTCCAGGCCTTTAGTGTGTGGGCACGCGTGGCTCAAGGGCGATGCTAGCAGCATTTCACGTTCCAGTTGGTCCCTGGGACCCTTTCCTTTGTAAGGCCTCCTACATCCCACAGGGCTCTCTGGGAGTCACTGCCTTAGAGAATGTGAGTCCTGCCACCCTGCCTTTGCTCTACCAGACATCTGGTAAAGAAAGAATTACCCTCTTGAGAGCAGGAACCATATTTTATTTTTCTCTGTGTGTGTCCTGGGACTATCCAGGCGGTAATCGGGCTTCCTTATGATAAACTTTCTAATATTCATCCATCCATCAGTGCTTTCATCACCCCTTCATTCCATCACTGGCCTCTGCCGTCCGCCATCCTGAGGCAGCATGGAGGGGCATTTGAGCCGGGTTTGGAGTCTGAGAAACCGCCGTTCCCTCTTGCTCTGGGGCCCCAGTTTTGGTCTTTAGTCAAGTTCTGCAGGGACCTGGGGAAGTGGAGTGGACTTGGGACCTTCAGACCTCCCTCCAGCCCCTCGGTGGTTGACCTGACACCTGCAGGGCCTGGAAGAGAGGGGAGCTGGACCTTGCGTCAGTGGGACCTGCTTTTACCCGTGACTCAGGGAGCACAGTTGGAAATAGGGTGCTTGGCAAGAGATGCTGTGTGGCCACCTGTATCCCGGGTGTGACCGCCCCACCTTCCGCCTCAGAGCAAATCCAGCTCCTGATTAGCTCCAAAGAGCCACTGCTTTGCCAAGCGGTATAAATCCTGAACTCCGACACAAGCTTTTAGCCGCTGCTTTATTTCCCTAAGGGCGCCTGTTTGAGGATAATTCAGTCCCTCAGAGCTTTTCCTGGGTACCCAGCCTCCAGTGGAGGATGCAGGACAAGCCTGCACCTGCCCCAGGGGGGCTCGAGGAAGGGCAGCCACTTGGAGGGAGCGGGGACACAGCTGAGCTGAACTTGCCAGGAGCAGCCTGTCCCGGGGTGATGCCTCCTGGGATTGCCTGGAACTCACTCTTTCAAGGCCTGGCTTGCGCCAGTCCCTCCGGGTGTGCAGGGACACCTTTTGCTCACTTCTCTGCCATCCGTGGGAGGCTCTGAATTCTCCCCTTGGGGTCTGTGCCCCATCACAGGAGGCTGACCCAGGAAGCAGGCAGGGTGACCCACTGCCCCTGCAGTAGCTGCTACTTGGCAGGCAGCCCTTCCCAGGAAGGGCACCTCCACCCTCATGTAGACCTCTGCCAGGCCCTGTGGTGCGGGGAGTTGTTCTGACCAGAGGTGCCTCCCCTCTGCCCCTGCCTTTACTCAGCCGTGCTGCTGTCTGAGCTGGAGCCCGTTCACAGATAGGGAGACGGAGGACCAGGCAGGCGGGGTGGGCTGAGGCCACTGAAGGAATAGCAGGATGAGGAAGGGAACCGCACTCCGCCTGCCGCACTGCGTGTCTTTGTACACGGGGTTGTAACCCTGTGGGGTGATGCTGCTGTTCCCATTTGGCAGATGGGAAACCAAAGCTCGGAGAGGTCAAGTGGCCTGCGCGAGGCCCCCCGGTCTTCTGCCTGCAGCGCCTTTGCTCTCCTTCCCCTGTCCCCAGCTAGCTGTGGGCCCCAGGCCAGGCCCTTCATCTTTCTGTGCCCCAGTTTTCACATCTATAAAATGGAGCTAACATCTGCTACCAGACAGTATCTTGTGAGATTACTAAGTGAATTAACGGATGCGGAAAAGGCCGGCCGTGGTAGGTACCCAGCCCAACGTTGATTGGGTGGGCGGGTCGGAGGGTGGGTTGAATGGGTCTTTTCGCTGTGCATCTGGTCTCCAGGAGTTGCGTCCTTGCACAAGGAGCTGGCAGCAAGAGCTCCCTCGGGCAGAGGGCAGAGCGGGGCTGCCTTTCTTTCCTGCTGTTCAGGACTTGGGCTGGTCCTGCGTGACCGTCACACTGCTGCGCCCTTCAGTTCCACCAACAGGCTGTCAGGTCCGGGGCGTGGCGGAGTCTTGGTGGGTGATGGCCGAGGCCGGCTTCAGCCCTCGGTGGGCCGTGTCTAACGAACGCCCGGGTGGCCCACCAGGGGACACTGTGGGCCGGCAGACCCCACCCCTCGATGGCTTAGAGCCCGTCATTCATTCTTTCTCTGGCTGAACTTGGCCTGGATGAGAGCCCAGCGTCTCAAGTCAGACTTACTGGTTCCAACTCAGGCCGGCCACATGCTTTCACCCCAGGCAGGCGGCTCAGCCTCCTAGGACTTGAGCGTCCGCATCTGCAGGGTGAAGATTGCGCTATACCTCCCCAAGGGTTGTTGAGGATAGAGAAAGATAATGGGTCTAAAGCGCGTGGCCCAGAGCAGGAGCTCCGTATGTGGCAGCTGTTACTGTTATTTTTTGAAGGGTTGAAGGAAAAGTCACCGAAAGGAGCCAGCTTGTCTGGAGTGGGGTCACCCGAAAAGCAGTCCTGCAGAGGCTGCCAAGGGGCCAGCTCTGCTCGCGCTGGCTGCGGGGTTGCAGGGAAGGAGAGCCCTGCCCCCTCAGTTCCTCCCCGGGGGCGGAGGGGTGGAAGGCGAGGCTGGGAGGCGGGGGCGACGGAGCCCAGTGCCCTGCAGGGGTGCCTGCCTTGGCAGGGGGCACCTTGTCCCTTTTGCAGGAGATTGTGCTCAGGGCTTCTCCCTCTGGTTCTCTAGAGTCGAAGAGGACTTGGACCAGATTCTGAACCTGGGGGCTGAGTCCAAAGCCCAGCTTCAGCCGCAGCCCAAGCCCAAGCCTCCAGTGGCAGCTAAGCCAGCGCTACTCAGAAAACCAGCGGTTCCCCCCAGAGCGGGTTCATCTGAGGCTGTGGCCAGGCAGCAGAAGCAGCAGATCCAAGCCATGGACGAGACGGACATCTTACAGTACATCCGGGACCACGACGCGCCTGGCCAGGCTGCCCCCAGCCTCTTCTGACCGCCCCCGAGCCCTGTGCTGTTCCTGAGCCAGCAGACTCTCTCCTGTGGAGGGGCACGTAGTGAGGTGCAGACTTGCTTGGCCCTGTAGGGCCAGAACCTCTATTCCCAAGGGAGGGAGGGTGGAAGCCGGGTCATAGGACCCCTGTACTGCCTGTTTCCTTTTTCTCAGGACTGTGGGTTCGTGGAATCCTGCAAGATGCAGAGAGCAAGGTCACTCTAGGAATCGGAGCCTAAATGGTCTCAGCCATGTGGATGTGGAGGGGAGAGCCTGTGGGGATGCCTTGCTAACCAGGAGCCCAGCCCCCAGGATGTCATGAGACTGGGAGCACGGGGGGTGGGGTGGGGCAGGCAGGCTCCATTTGGGGCGGGAAACTTTGTGCCCACTTGTGCCCACCGGCTCTGCCAGCCCCAGCACGGGAGGGAGGGCCTGGCCAACCTGGGGTTTGGGTGGGAGTCTCTAGTCACCATGGCTCCTGGAGGCTTGCAGGCCCTGGCAGGGTCCCCAGTAGGGGGATGCTGAGTGGGTGCCCAGGAGAGCCTGGCTAGGTGGGGTGGCCCAGCCACCTCCGGTTACCAGGTGCTAAGCACGGTGCCTTCCCAAGTGTCGGAGCTCAAGGGAGACGTCAGGCCCAGCCGTGCCTCTGGTGTGCAGATGGCCTGACAATCCCCATGTCTTCCTCTCTCTTCCTTTCCTAGGGAAGGCCTGGCCAGACCACGGCCTCCTTGGGCCTCTGGCCATAGGGCCGATGTCCACCGTTACAGCTTTGAGCACAGGTGTCCCTGCAGGATGCAGGGACACCTGTGGCTGAGGTGCCCCTCCTTCTCACGGCAGGCCTGGGCTGGATGCTCTTCGGCCGCTACTTGAAGGGCCCCGTCTGTCCAGCGGTGGATGCTGCCAGGCCTTCCCCGTCCTCAGGGTCTGGATTTGCTCACTGGCCTTCCCCCAGTGGGAGCGTCCTTCCCGGGAGAAGGAGCCCTGTGCCGGGCAGGGCCAGTGCCTTAGACTTCTCTCCGACCCCCTTGCCCCGGCATACGGGTCTGAGCATGGTGCAGTGCTCAGGAAACTCTCCGTGAATGAGTGATGTTTAATGGATCAAAGAATGCCTCTTTTGTTGTTGTTCTTGTTGTTGTTTGATATAGTCTTCATGTTCAGAATTAGTTTTTAAGGAAACACAGGTTTTTAAGAAAACGCAGCCGCTGTTGTCCCTTGGGCTGTGCTGCTTGACAGAGAGGATTGGAAGGAGGATTAGGGATTAGGGCCCCAGGCCGCTCCCCGTCGGGGCCAGGAGCCAGCCCTGATCCCTCAGGGACTCTGCCTGAGCCAGGCCGCTGTTCGCTGCCCTCAGCGTCTCTAGCACCCGCTGCCCAGTGCCAGGACCTGCAGGGCGGGTGGGAGCGCTCGGTCTGGTCTGTCCCGCGTCTCACGCACCTCGTCAGCTGTCCCGTCCCCAAAAGGCCGAACCCCTTCCCCTCCACTGGTGCCAGCGTGAGAGGAGTCAGGCGGCTCCGGGGACCGAGAGCCTAGTTCCTCCTCCCCCTCTGCCTTATCTGGGCCCCGAGGGCAGCCTCCCTGGGGCCCGGCTCCGGGACAGCCTCAGCCCCCAGCACAAGCCGCCCCTCTTCTCTTTCGCTGCCAGGCCTTCACGCCCGCACGCCACGCTGGGGTCCGCGCCCTTGCCGACTGCAGGAAGGCCTCCGAAGGCAGGAGCAGGTGGTGAGGCGATGGGCTGCCGTGGCCTCTCTCCTCCCTGTTCTCTCCTCTGGGCCGCTCCCTCCCGCCCCCAGCGTGCGACATAGGAGAGAGGGTGCAGCTGGCAGGTGCCCGTGGGGGGCTGGTCCTCTGGTGGGGGGGGTCACAGGTGGAAGCTGCCACTCCGGTGTGGCTTCGGCCACTGCTAGCCCGGCCTCCTCCCTGGAGGCCTGGCACTCGGACACCTCAGCAGAGATACTGATGCTCCGTGGCGCCGCAGGTCTGTGACCCACCAGCCAATCTGTGACCTCCAGTCATCCAATAAAGTCTGCGTCAGTGGCTCATTCCCGCACTTGTTAGTGGCGACCTTTTCTGACCCCGGGCTGATGGGGGACAATGTGGGGCACTGTCTTTACAGCCCCGGGCTGATGGGGCTCAACAAGGGGCGCTTCCCTCGAAGGACCTGGGGTGTGCCAGGCCTCCCAGGCTGCGGCTGCGTAGGGCAGGGCGAGGGCGGAGGCAGGGTTCCACTGTGTGAACTGAGGCAGAGGGGCCAGAGGCCCCCGCCTGGTGGGGTCGTCGGTCAGTAACTGCTCAGCCAGGACCTGTTTGGAAAGAGAACTTTCCCCTTCTCCAGACCTCACCTCTGTCTCCTCAGGGTAGGGACTGGTCTAGGCTTGAACTGGCCTTGAAGTCCTTTCAGCTTTGACACAAGACAGCCCCACCGAATAAACCCGTCCACCCGTATCCAGACCTGTCCTGGCCTCCACTCTCCTTCCAGGGTCAGATTCTGAGATGCTGCTTCCTGCCCGGGACCCAGAGGTTCTTAGCAGACGGCTCTGCAAGCCGACATCCCCCAGAGCTCTAGACATGGGTCCCCGGGAGCCCCGTGCGGGGCAGTCTGCAAGCCCACGCCGGCCTCCCTCACCACTCGGCTTTGGAGCTCGCAGCTAAGCTCAGATGGGGGTCTTGGCTCCCCAGGACAAGCATTTGGGTCCTTCGGAGAAGGACCACGCAGCCCACAAGGTTGCCGCGGAGAGTTCACCGTGGAAGGAGAGGCAGGTTCCCTGGGGGCAGCGTTTGTTTGTTTTGCAGCTGTGTGAGCCCCGTGGACAGGATGTGCCGGCTGCTCTGGGGGCCCCCGCTCCCATCCCCCATCTTTCCTCTCAGGAAGCCGGGAACTCCAGCCACTTCTCCTGGAAAGTCCCCATCCTAGTGTCTGTCCCGGCCGGGCCGGGAGGCGAGCTCCGCTGGGGGAACCCACCCTTCCACGCTCTGGTGTCCCGTGACCGTATCAGTGCCACAAGTCTGGAACCCAGCCTGCCTCTGTGTGCTCTGGGGCTGCCCCGAGGCTCAAGCCCTCACACCAGACGCAGATGAGGCAGCAGAGGTCCAGGTGATTTGGGGGCCCTATGGCCCTCATGCCCAGCTGCCAGCTTGGTGTTGTCGATACAGTCCGTGTGGTGTTCGGCTTTCCTTTGTCTCTGGGGAGACCTGGCGTGGAAAGTCACGTTCGGCTCTCCAGCTCACCAGCTGCCCAGGTGAGCATATCCTGCGGACGGGAGAAGGGAGAAGAGCTACCAACACGTCCCTTGGATGGTGGCCCTGGCTGGACAGCAGGCACCTCCCAGTGCTGCCGGGTCTGTGTGTGGGTTGAAGGCCACCCAGAGCCCCTTTGAGTGGATGACCTTTCCGTGTCAGGTTGTGGATGGTGCCATTCAGTGCAAACCCTCATCACTTAAACAATTCCCTTGAGGCCTCACGGTTGGGGGTGGCTGACCAAAGGGCCAGGCTCCGTGGGCCTGGGGGGATCTAGGTTCCGGTCCAGCTCGGCTGGCTATCCGACGTCCCCTCACCCTGCAGTGCCGAGTGAAGAGACTTCCCTGGGTTCCTGTGAAGGGCCAGGTAGGCTGTAACGTCCTATTCGTGCCTGAAGGACTTTCCTTGGGCTGGTCACTACAGTTCCTCCCAGAGGGACCCCTGCCCTGGACAGGCTGCATGCTAGTGAGATGCGGCAGGCTGAGGATGGGTGGTCAGAGGCACTGCCAGCTTCAGCCCAGCCTCGCCCGCAGCCCCGGGCACTGACATTGACTTCCAGGTATTGTGCTACGTACGACATGGTGAAGGGGACCCAGGTGTGCAGCATGGTGCGTACGGCCCAGAGCACACATGCTCACCCCTCTCACGGCTGACCTCTGCTTCTGGTTTAACACGGCTCTGGCCGCCGGTGAGAGCCGAGGGATTTCGTTTCTCAGGTCACACTCAGGATAAAGCCGCCCTTCTGGAGCGGGGATTATGGGCTCGGCGCGTGGCCTCCGTAAGCAGGAATCCCTGTTGACGACTTTCAGAGGTGCCGATGCTTCTCTGCTAATTCAGCAAATAGCAGCAGCCTCTAAATTCCTTTTTTAGTAAAGCTGGAGTAGCTTTCTCCAGCCCAGCCAGCCATTCCCGTCTGTTTCCTCACATGCCGAACTCATCCAAAAACACTAAGCATGTAATGGCACCTACTGTGTGCAGGCACCATGACACGTGGAACACGGGGAATCAGGTGGGTGAGGCGTAGTGAAAAGTACAGGTCAGCCCTTTTGGGCTAGAAGCACCCCATCGCGCTCGGGCATCAATCAGTTTGGTGAATAAGTGCATACGAGGAGCAAGAAAAGTGCATGAACAGTACAGGGCAAAGCAGCGGGTGGCAAGGACTGTGTAGGCGGCACAGCTCTGGTGCCCAAGAGAGACCAGGCCAGCCCGGCCAATGAATGTTTCCTGAGCACCTCTGGGTGCAGAACCTGTTCTAGGCGCGATGGAGGACACAAAGATGATAACACATGAGTCATCAAAGCTGGGTCTACCATGAGCCACGCTGAACTGTGGGTTCTGTTCTGTTCTCTGGGCCTCCTGCCCAAGCAGCAGACACAACTAGGAAAAGCACCTCCTCCCACGCAGCCCTCTCTGCCCCTCCCCCTCTGCCCCCACCCCACCCCCCCAGCACATACAGTGTTACACGCAATGTGACCCCAGCTCTTAGTCACTGTGTTAATTTCCTAAGGCAGCTGTAGCAAGTACCACAAACTGGGTGGCTTTAAACAGCAGGAATTTATTCCCATTTCCGGAGGCCAGAAGTCTAAAATCAAGTTGTTGGCGGGGCCGTGTTCTCTCTGAAGGCTCTGGGGAGAATCCTTACTTGCTTCTTCCAGCTTCTGGTGGTTGCTGGCAATCGTGAGAGCTCCTTGGCTTGTAGCTGCATCACTCCAGCCTCTGCCTCTGTCTTCACACAGTCATCTCCTCTGTGTCTTTTCTGTGCCTGTGTCCAAATTTCCCTGTTCTTGTAAGTAAACCAGTCATTAGATTAGGACCACCCGAATCCAGTATTACCTCATTTTCCCTTAATTACATCTGCAAAGACCCTATTTCCAAATAAGGTCCCATTCACAGGTGCCATGTGGACAAGAATTTGGGGCGGGACACTGTTCCACCCAGTTCAGTGCCTCAGGGTCTGGTACCTTTGAGGAGGCTGAGTCTTGGTGCTGAGATGAAGACCTCCAGGAGACCTCACTCCAGTGAATATTCCCTGGGGTGTGAAGATCTGTATTAGTCCAGTGGTTCGGACTTGGAGCTCCCACCGCAGGAGCTTTGGCCCCACCACAGGCTCGTGAACCAAGATCCCACAAGCCGCGTTTGGGGGGGCCAATAAAAAAAAAAAGGAGAAAAATAACAAAGTAAAAAATAAAATTAGACTAGGAAACTAACAGATATGTTAAAAAAAAATAAAAATAAAAACATGGAAGAAATAACAACCAGAAGGTAAAACAGAACCACAATAGTAAAAAAGAGGAGGAGGAAAAAAAAAAAAGTGGAAAAGGCCTTGGCGGTGGAGGGCGGGGCCTAAGCAGTGGCGAGGTTTGGGTGGTAAGCTGAGCGGGGCCTGTGCTTAGAACCCACAGGGCTGGAAAAGGCCCTGGGTGGGGGGTTGTTGTGGGGTGGGGCTTAGGCTCAACAGAACAGCAGGGGCCCAGGCGGTCCTCCAGCCTCTGGTCTCAGAGGGTGGGGGACCCCACCTGGGTGCCCAGCAGGCTCCCTAGGCCTTAGTGGGTGTGGCAAACCCCCTCCACTCCTCTCCTGCTCCTCCCATCCTGGAGGACCCCTCCCGCCGGCCTCTCCTGGCCTCCCTCCTATGCCCCCAGGACCAACCCAGCCCAGAGGGGACCTCTGAGTCTGAGGGCCTCGGCTGGAGAGCCGGGCAGACTTCCTCGGCTGAATGGGCAGGGGAATCGCTGGGCAAGCTCACCCCTGATCCAAGACCACAAGGGTCCCTCCAGGTGTGGGAACCCCTCCCCCTCTCAGCCACCCCTCAGGGGCGCTGGTCTTGTCCAGCCTCCACTTCTCCTCCCCACTCAGTCCCCCCACGTCTTGCCAGTTCGCTTGGGGGTTCTTCCCGTCTACTTGGGTGTCGGGGTCCCCCATCCGTGTCCAGCAGGTGCCCCAGTTGTGGGGAGACGCTAACTCCATGTCTTCCCACACTGCCATCTTGACTCCACCCCCTCAAGTTAGTTTTGATCCTTTATATTTTTCTAGAGAATTGTCTACTCCATCCAGATTTCAAATACATAACATACTCTCTTACAACTTTAAAAATTATCAGCATGTTTGTGGTTATAGTCCAATTTTCATTTCTAGGGTTTTTCTCTCTCTTTTTTCAATTGGTTATATTCATCAGAAACTTATCCTCTTCATCTTTTCAAAATTTATCCTCTTCATCTTCATCTTTAAAACCCAGTTTTGGGTTTTAAAGATCTATTTTACTATTTTTTCCATCTAATTCATCCATTTCTATTTTAACTTTATCCATTTCTCCTTTTAGTTTTTTTAAATGACATTTTAAATTTATTTTCCTTTTAGTTGTTAATTTTAAAAACACTTAAGCTACAGAATTTCCTCTAGAAGAGTTTTGGCCCCCTCACATAGATTTTATCACATAATGTTCTCATTTCAGTTAATTTTCAAGAAGTTAAATTTGTAGTTTTATTTCCTATTTAAAACTGAAAAACTATTTTAAATACTAGTAGTGTTGGTATGTTTGTGCTTTTGTTTCCAAGTTTCAGAAACTTGTTTCCAATTTTCCAATCTCTTTGTAATTCATTTCTAGTCTTATTGCATTATGGTCTGAGAATGGGAATCTATATGACTGCTATTTCTGTAATTTAAAAATCTTTCTTGGCATCTAGGATACAACCAAATTTTAAATGTTCAACAGATACTTTAAAATATTTATTCTATTTGTGGAACATATATATATAATTTTGCAAGTATTAATTATGTTTTTCAGAATTCTGTATCCCTGTTTACTCTGGATGCACTTGACCCTGAGGGGGGATTGTAAAACTCCCACTGTCACGATGGTTTTGTGCAGTTCTCCTGGGAATTGTTCAATGTTAGTTGTGGTTGAGGGTCCCCAGCAGCCTCTAGCCTGGTCTCAGAGAGGCTGAGAGCTCCCATGAGGATATGACCTCACCTTAGCCAAAGGAGCTCATGATCCTGGGCTTGCCTGGCTTCTGTCTCTGGATTTATGTTCCAAGCATGTTTTTTTGTGGCTCAAGCTATTGTCTTCACAGAGGTGCTTGGTCTCACAGGCATGGGCATCAGGGTGGGCACTGACAGGATTCCCCTTCAGCTAAGAGAGCAAAGGGTCCAGCCCACAAACAAGGGTTTCCATGCCAAGTTGGCAGGCTCTACCTGCTATGGAACAGGTAACTTGGAACACCTGTGCCTCTTGGATGGTAATCGGTTCTCTCTGGGCTCCTGCCAATCGGGCCAGCAGGAATCGGTGATCTGTTTTTCCTGTGGCAAGGCAGGCCCAGACATAGCTCTTTTCAGCAAGCCTGACCTCTCAGGCTCTTGGGAAACAGGTGCTTTTCAAGACCCCAGCATTTATGAGGTTTATTCCTGTCTCCTTCATGGTCAGGACTGAGGGAGAAGGCCAAGGAGGAGAGACATTGACTATTTGGGGCCACATGGGTGAGGTTCAGAGAACTTCTCAGAAAACTCTTGATTTGAAGGATGGGGAAATTCACTGGATTGCAGAGGGCAGAGGTGGGAACTGGAGGATGTGACAAAGGCTGAAGAGAGGTTTCCCTTGGGGCAGCAGAGTGGGCGAGGGCAAGGAGCCAGACACCCTGAACAGAGTGGGCAGATGAGCCAGTGAGAGTCGAGAGAGCACTTGGTGAAAGACTGATAGCTTCCCGCTAAGTCAGGAACAAGACAGAATGCTCACTTGCACTACTTCTTTTCAGCCTTGTCCTGGAAGTTCTAGCCAGAACAATTAGGCCAGAAAAAGAAATAAAGCAAGTCCAAATTGGAAAAGAAGCAGTAAAACTATATTTGCAGGTGACATGATCTTATATATAAAATAGCCTAAAGAATCCACCAAAAAAAAACTATCATAGCTAAAAAATGAATTCAGTAAAGTTGAAGGATAAAAGATTAACATACAAAAATCAGTTGTATTTCTATATACAATCTGAAAAGGAAATTAAGAAAATAATTCCATAGATGATAGCATCGAAAACAATAAAATACTTAGAAATAAATTTGACCAAGGAAGTGGAAGACTTGTACACAAAAACTATAAGACGTTGCTGAAAAAAATAAAAGAAGATGGAAATAATAAATGGAAAAACGTCCCATGTCCATGGATTAGAAGACAATATTGTTAAGATGGTAATACTCGCCAAATTGGTTTACAGATTCAATGACTGTTTTTATAAAAGTGGAAACACTAACCCTAAAATTCATATGGAATTGCAAGGGACCCTGAATAGCTAATGCAATTTTGAAAAACAAGAACAACGTTGGAGGACTCACACTCCCTGATTTCAAAACTTACTGAAAAGCTACAATAATCAAAATAGTATGGTACTGGGACAAAAATAGACATATAGATCAATGGAATGGACCGAGAGACCAGAAATAAACCCATATATCTATGGTCAATGGGTTTTTGATATGGGTGCCAAGACCATTCAATTTAGAAAGAACAGTCCTTTCAACAAATGGTGCCAGAGAGGCTATCCACATGCAAATGCATGATGTTGGACCCTACCTCACACCATGTACAAAAATTAACTCAAAATTGATCAAAATCCTAAATATAAAGCTAAATCTGTAAAACTCTTGGAAAAAAATGTAGGGATTGATCTTCATGACCTTGGATTTGGTCATGGATTCTTAGATATGCCACCAAAAGCACAAGCAGCAAAAGAAAAAATAAATTGAATTTCATAAAAATTTAAAACATTCGTGCTTCAAAGGATACCATCAAGAGAGTAAAAAGTCAACTCAGAGAATGGTAGAAAGTATTTGCCAACTATCTATCTGATAATGGTCTAGTATCCAGGTTATATATAGAACTGTTACAACTCAAAAATAAAATAACTCAATTTTAAAATTCACAAAGGACTTCAATAGGCATTTCTCCAAAAAAGATGTGCAAATGGCCAAAGAAGTGCATGAAAATATGCTCCATGTCGTTAGCCAACCGGAAAATGCAAAGCAGAACCACAATGACATACCGTTTCATACTCACTAGTATGGCTATAATTTTTTTTTAAATTGGAATATAACAAATGTTGATGAAGATATGGAGAAATTTGAACCATCATAAACTGTTGGTGGGAATGTAAAATGGTGCCCCTGCTGTCCAAAAAAAGTTTGGTTGTTCTAAGAAGTTAAAACAGAATTAGCCTAAGATCCAGCAATTCTACTCCTAGGTATATGCCCCCCATATTGAAAACAGATTTTCAAACAAAACTTGTACAAGCATGTTCATAGTGGCACCATTCACAATAGCTAAAAGATAGAAAACAACCCAAATGTCCATCAACTGTTGAATGAAGACCAAAATATACACAGTGTGTATATCCACACAATGGAATATTATTCAGCCATAAAGTCTTAGCACATGAAATACTGATACATGCTCCAGGATGGAAGACCCTTGAAAACATGAAGCTGAGCAGAAGAAACCGGACACAAAAGACCACATGTTATATGGTACCATTTATGTTCTATTTGCCCAGAACAGGCAAATTCAAAGGGACAGAAAGCAGATTTGAGGCTGCCAGGGGCTGGGGACAGGGGGAATAGAGAATCACTACTTAATGAGTATGGGCTTTCCTTTCGGGGTGATGAAACCTTCTGAAAGTAGATGGTGGTAATGATTACACAACATTGTGAATGTATGAAATGCCACAGAATTTTACACTATAAAATGGTAAATTTTACATCGTGTGTATTTTACCACACATGAGCACGCACGCACGCACAGGTGTATCTAGGACATGATGGGGAACAAGCCCAGCGAGGAAGGTGGCCTTGCCCTGCCAGGCCAAGAGGCCCAGGAGTCACTGGATGATGGGGAGCAGGGGGTGATGTGAAACCTGGAGGGTGGTGGAGGATGGAAGGCAGCATATGCTTCCACAGCTGATGCTGAATCTGGTTGAGAGAGGCTGCTGGGAGTGCAGGCCTCCCAGGTTGAAGAAGCCCATGTGTGTTTGCATGTTTCCTGGGAATGATAAGGGCTGCGACTTCTCTTTCGTGGCTGCATCTAAACTGAAGACAAGCTCTCCCCTGGTTTGGCAGGAAACATTTGAAACTATTGCCAAGACATCTGTTTCATTTTCTTTGGCAACAAAATGCATCCTGAGAGATAGACTCAAGGTTTACAACCGGGAGCATCCATAATTTTTTCTCCTTTTCTCCCATAGGAGTTTAAGTAGAAGCTCCCAAGCTCATGTTTAGAGAGGGTCACACCGGAGGCGGCTGAGCTTCAGAGCATCCAGCATTTGGGGAGGGAAATGAGCAAAAGTGAGGGGGGCAGGAGAGCAGGCAGCACACCCGGGCGACGCCCAAGAATGTCCTGACAATCCGGAGTCTGGGAGCAGATTCCCTCTTAGGGGATGCAGGTGGAGGAGACCCCTGTTCTCTGTGACCTGCTCCACTTCTGAAATGGAGAAATTGGGGGACTCGTTCCAGGGGAACGAGCATGGGCTTTGGCATCAGGCAAACTGGGTTTGAATCCAGCTTGCTTACTCTCTGCGTGACCTTGACCTTACTCCCCGTGTTCTCATCTGTAAAAGGGGGAAATAATATCTACCTCATAAGTGTGTTGCTGGGATTAAGTGAGGGGATGCACGTGAACCATGGCACGGAGCGTAGCACACTGGGGGGGCTCAGTAAATGCTTCTGGATCCTCCAGAGAATTGAGATGGAGAGGCCCTGCAGCCTGGCCTGCATGTCTCTGTGCCTCAGTCTCCGTGTCTTGAACGTGAGCGTGCCTGGAACTGACTTTCTGTGGTTTTATGACTAAGAGCTGCAGATCCAGGGCTGTCTCTGGGGATTGTTTAAAAGTAGGGTGGCTTGTACACAAGCTGAGAGAAGCAGGATGCAGGGTATAGACTGAAAAGCTATTGATTCCTCAGCTGAGAGTCAAGCCGTTACATGACCACTGGGGGTACCAGTGACAGCTCCTCTCAGGCCATCCCCGAGAAAACAAGACCCAGTCCCACTCTGGGCCAGCCCCAGCTACACTCCTGCCTTCCAGCATGCCCCCTGACTTTCTCGGACCTGTAAAGTCTGGTGAATTATTTAAACATCTAAACATCAGCAAAGCCAATGGCAGTCAATTCTCATGAAGAGAGTCTGCAAGTCCCACTCATTTAGGAAGTTTAGCATCTTCTGAGGCCGGGGGCCTTGGAGGGCCCTCTGCGGAGCAATATATTCAGTTACTACTGAGTTGCCAGCACCCTTCCACCCAGCACAAGCCCACCGTGCATCACATACCACCGTTTCCATTTTAGGGAGACGAGGCTATCTGTCTGAGGAGGTTGCATGGCTGGGAAGTGGCTGAGCTGGAGTTTGAGCTCATCTCTGTGCTGCCACGTAGACCTGGGTTCCCGTTAACACTCAGTCTACTGAGTGGGCCAAGCACAGTGACTCCGCAGTTTTTTTTTAAACAGCTTTATTGAGAAATAATTCACACGCTGCTTAATTCACCCATTTAAAGTGTACAATTCCGTGGTTTTCATTACATTCACGGAGTGGCTCAAACATCTCCACAATCTATTTCATAACATTTTCAGCACCTAAGAAACCCCATAGCCCTTAGCTATCACAGTCCAATCCCCCCAGCCCTAAGCAATCATTAAGCTATTTTCTGTCTATATTTGCCCATTCTGGGCATTTAATATCAGTGGAATAAAAATATATGGCTTTTTGTTGCTTGCTGCTTCCCAGTAGCATAGTGTTTTCAGAACTCATCTGTGTTGTAGCATGTATCATGCTACTTCACTCCTTTTTATGGCCAAATAATATTCCATTGTATGGCTATATCACAGTTCATCTCTTCATCAGTTAATGGACTTTTGGGTTGTTTCTACCTTTTGGCTATTCTGAATACCGTTTCTATGAATATTCATGTACAAGTTTTTGTACAGACATGCTTTTATTTTTCTTGGGTGTGTACCTAGGAGTAGAATTGCTGGATCATATGGTAATTCTATGTTTAACTTCTTGAGGAACTGCCAGTCTGTTTTCCAAAGTAGATGCACCATTTCACAATCTCGCCAGCAGTGTATGAAGGTTCTGCTTTCTCCACAGCCTCCCCAAAACTTGTTAATATCTGTCTTTCTGACTATAGCCATCCTCATGAATATGAAGTGATATCTCATTATAGTTTTGTCTTGTATTTCCCTGATGACTAATGATACCAAGCATCTTTTCTTGTGCTTATTGGCCATTTTATATCTTCTTTCAATAAATGTCTATTCAGACCTTTTGCCCATTTTTATTGGGTTTTATATTTTTTATTATTGAGTTCTAAGGGTTCTTTATGTATTCTAGATACAAGTCCCTTGCTAATGAGTTGCAAATATTTTCTTTTATTTTGTGGGCTATCTTTTCTCTTCTTTGATTGTGCCCTTTGAAGCATAAAAGTTTTAAGTTTTTATGAAATCCAACTTATCTAGTTTTTCTTTGGCAGTTTATGCTTTTGGTGTCATAGACTTCCCAGTTTTTTAAAGCAGTATTTAACATAGAGAAATATGGCCATACCAAAATAGCAAGAGATATTGATTCTTTTTATGTTTTTTCAAGCTCAGACTTTTAAATAATTCTTTTATTATACTCCACTTCATTCCAAAAATAATTTGATGCCACCTATGAAAATTCAAATAATACAAAAGGATACCATAAATAATAAATTCTAGGCAAAAGGAAAATATGTATCAGAAATGAAGCCAAGGGTAAAGTCGGTGTGTAGAATTACATATGTAGAGCTTCCTAGTGACCAAAGCAAAGAGGAAAATGCAATTATTTATAAGATTCACAGGCCCATGAGATAAAAATATATCTATATCTTAGGGGAAGCATTACTTTTCCTGGCACAGAGTCTGGAAACAAATTTCTCCTATGGCTCCTTTTAAGGGGAGAATATGTTTGGGTTATCAACTAGAAGAGAGCACATATATAAAATCCCCAATAAACTAACTCTTCACAGCCCAATTTCCTTGCCTTTCTGTTTCCAGATCCACATCTCTTCCTGGCAACAGTTCTGCCATACATGAAATTGTCCCTGTTGTAGTAATCTTTTAAAAACACACATATGAGCACCTCACTTCCCTTCTTGAAATCCTTCAATAGCTCCCAATGGCCCTCAGGATAAAGTTCAAAGTCTTTAACATGACTTACGTGATATTACGTGATATAACCCCAGCCTACAAGAGCCAATAATTTTGAACCCCTCCCCACTCTGAATCTCAGCTTGTCAATGCCTCCACCATGAAGCCCTCACTCAGGTCTATGTTCTCTTAGTTTACTCACACTTCTAAGAAGTATATGTGTTTTTATCAAGATGACAGTAGAGTAGAAGCACCAAATTAAAAACAGTGTAAAAGAGTTGCCACAGGTGGGATACTGAGACTGCCAATTCATCAGCAGTGGTAGACACTGAAAAATTATAAAAAGCAAATCTAAATACACAATAAGCTGAGTAATCTGAGGCCATTTAACGCAGGCACAAATACTTCTGCTCATCCAACAGCCCTGAAGATCAGCCTATTATATAACAAGTTGGAATTTGGACCCTTTACAATGATGAAGTTAATGATAAATTCTTTTCATTGTACTCTGTTGTAAGAAGGCATGAGAATATGGTGTTGTTTAGAATAACTTTCTTATATACTGGTTGACGTAAAAATTTTTTTAAAATATTTGTTCTTGAATTAATAAAATATTAGTTATCAAGAAAACTTGATTCTCCAAAACAAAGCCGCCTCATGAGTTTTATTAACTGAAGTTTGATTACAGAGAGAAGGAATGAACACCCTCTAATTCTCTGAACCAATTTTTAAGAAAATAAAGTTTTTAGAAGTACAAGAGAACTATATGTTCCTTAGAGAAAATGCAGATAAAACAAAAGAAAGAAAATTACACATGATCCCACTTTTCAAAGATAATCACTGCTAACGTTTTGAAATATTTTCTTCTATATTTTTACTGGGTACATACATATATATATATATATATATATTTTTTTTTTACAAAAATGGCATCTTATTGACAGTTTTGTGAGCTTGTTTCTGTAAATCATGAGGACTTTAATGTAATAAATATAACGGACATGGTCATTTGAATGACTGCAATCTGTGCTATCGTTTGGCTGTCCCATGCTTTATGTAACCATCTGTTGGACGTTTGGGTTGTTTCTAGTTTTTCTCCTCCTCCTCTGATTCTGCACTCAGGGTGACTTTGAGGCTGACGCTGGAACCATTCTCTTTAGTGTACTGGGCTCTCTGTGACTTGAAAGCATGATGCATCTCTTGGTAGGGCTGTTGCAACTGGTAATAATGGCGCTTTGTGGTTCAATGAGAACAGGGCTCTATTAATCCCTCTTTGTCTGACCTCAGCCAACTTCGGTCTCGGTAGAAGCAGGATTCTTAGGCCCTTGGGACCCTATTGAGCTGTTGTCATAGTGATTGGTGCAGGGGGCAGGGTCACTGGGCCAACGTCCCTAACCAGACCGTCTCTGTCTTAACGACACACTCAGGTCACGGCTGTTCAATCCCAAACTCGGAGAGAGACATGACTAACCCTGCCGTGATGCCAGCGTTTGGTCTGACTGCCCTGAGGCCTGGGGATTCTGAAGACTTTCGGGGGCTTGGCATAACTCTCCCCAGGAAGGCAGCTCAGCTCACCTGTCCACAGAGCCCCAGGGCTGCTCTGCTGTCACCCCACAGACCTGGGACCACTCCCAAATGATGGCCCAAGCTTCTGCTTCTGAAGAGAACTCTCAGATCAGAGAAGGCCCTGCACAACCCAGCCAGACAGCAAAGCTTCTTGTTACCTGATGTCAGGGCTGAACAACCTTGGAGACTATCGGGTCCACCTCCCCTTCATACAGATGCAGAAACTGAGGCCCAAGGAGCCAGATCTGATTCCAAACCATCCGGCAAGTCAGGAGCACTGTCTGAACCAAGCAATCCCCACCCGCCGTTCTGGAAAGGAACATCTCTTGTAGGACAATTGATATTTTTACAATAAGTGTTTTAGGTTTGGTCTTTAAAAAAATAATACACGTTATTATTATCACCCAAGTAGTCCATGAATACATTTTCCCGGAAAAAATAAAAAAAACAAAATAGAACATTGCAGAGGAGGCTCAAAGCCCCTTTGGCCTCTGTCTCCAACCCCAGCTCTCTTCCCTGAAACAAAGTCCTGGTTTGGTAGATAACCAAATCTGACATTTTTTTTTTTTTTGTGGTACGCGGGCCTCTCACTGTTGTGGCCTCTCCCGTTGCGGAGCACAGGCTCCGGACACGCAGGCTCAGCGGCCGTGGCTCACGGGCCCAGCCGCTCCGCGGCATGTGGGATCTTCCCGGACCGGGGCACGAACCCGCGTCCCCCGCATCGGCAGGCGGACTCTCAACCACTGCACCACCAGGGAAGCCCCCCAAATCTGACTTTAAAGTACCCAAATCTTATTTGTTTGAGTTGGGTGGCCAGAACAGCTAGGGTGATGCAGACCCTTGTCCCCAACTGGGCATGAGTCCAGGTGGCCCGCAGTGGCTGGCAGGACTGCCCACACAGGATGTACTTCCCTGGCCCCAGGGTGGCAGGGAGTGTGGGATGTGCTGGCACTGCTGTGTCCTCACTCAGCCCTGGGCTGTGACTCTCCCCCATCTTCTTTCCCCATTTCCTGTTTCAGAATCCCAACAGCCTCTGCTACTGGCCTAGATTGGATGCCAGGATTCTAAGCTGAAAAATAGAAACTTTTCTACCAGGTGTAGCAATCTCTCCAGCAGACCGCAGGCCCCAAGGGACAGTGCTCAAACTTTGGGTTCCTGCGCCCGTTTGGATTTCCACCCCCTACCCATTCCCGCCACTCCCCACCCCCCAACTTGCCTCCCCAGCATCAGTTCCCTCCCTGCCAGGCATCCGGGACCCTCTGCCAGGGAGAAGCTCAGCTGACCATCTCAGTACCCCCTGGAGAAGGAAGAGGGAGGTTTAAAAGAAGAGTTTAAATTGCACAATGATATATTCAAAGCAGTTAGTCTTACATGAGAGAAATCACGACACCGAAGACAAGTATAGGGTGGAAAGAGGCCTTCCTGGTACACCTACCTCACACCAAGTGGGGGACCTCGGGGTCCCCATGTTTGTCTTGCTAGCCACCTGGGGTCAGGGCTTGCTCCAGGCATTGAGGCAGTGAAGCCCCTGCTAAGGAGATGGCAGGACCTCTAGCCATGCCTGGGAAAGATAATAAGTGTCATGAGAACAACAGCAACCGCTTACGGGCTGGAAAACGGAAAGCAGTTCTCTTCCCTTGAATTCTCCCAGTCCTAATCTTTGAGAACCTACCACAGGTTCAGTGCAAACTGTTTAGGTATCTCAATGCATAGAATCAAATCCAGTAGTTTTTAGGATATTTTTTTAATCAATGAAAATCTTTATTTTTTTTTCTCAAGCAAAGAATCTTGCCCAGAGTTTTGACATAAAAAAATCAATCAGAGACGTTTTCTCCAGGCAAAGTATTTTGTTTGCCAAAAGGACTCTAATGCCTGGGGAATCCCTAAGCTGCCTGCATCCTTTTTTGATCACCTCTCATCAAAATCAACTTCCTGCTTCTGCAGCTGAGAAAATGGAGACAGAAGGCTCGGGGCCTTGCTGAAGCCCCTAGCAAGTCGGCGGCAGATCCAAGATTGCCCTGGACTCCTGGAAAGCTGGCCATCCCTCAAAAACCAGCACGAGACTTTCCTTAGCCTGAAACGGTAAATTTGGACAAAATCCGGACTTAGGAGGACACTTCGCTAGTCCAAGGCTGCTGGGGAAGGATGGGGGGCAGGGAGAGATGATGTTGCCATGGTTACCTTGGCCCAAGAAGTGACTCTTTGCTCCAGAGTGCTGGAACCAATGCTTATTTACTGCTGGGCTGGGGGAAAATGGCTGGGGTTGAGGCCAAGGGCCTCGTGCTGCTCACGGCCTGTGGATCCCCTGTTTCTAAGGCCATGCCATGAACACAGAGGGAGCCCGGGGGCCCTGGGATGGGGGATGAGGCACCTCTGAGTGGCGGGTCTCACAGCCTTGCCTCCTCTGGGTCTCCCTCTTCAGGTGGAGATGAGCGGTGATACAGGCTCCGCCCCTCTATGTGACCACGAGGGGGACCCTGAGCTGGACCCCAGACACACGCAAGTGGCTCAAATCCCACCCAGAGTCCAGTTTGCTGAGGTCCCTGGTGACGCCTCAGGTCTGCGCTAAGCAGTCACCAGGGGGGCACCTTGAGGGCCTAGCCAGGGAATGCAGTGATGAAAAGATACCAGGCTCTGAAGGAGCCCAGACACATGTGGGGACAAACAGAGAACTGGGTACTTCAACACAGTGGGAGGAACCCTTTTATGGTAGGGATGATGGAATATAGAAAGAGAAAGAAGGGACCACTTTGCCCGTGTATGTGGGTGGCAGGGAGGAGAGAGATCAAGGTAAGCTTCTCAGAGGAGCTGGGGTATTGAAGGATGACTAGGAGTTTTCCATGAGGAGAATGGGAGGAAGTGGGGGAGGAGAATGGGAGGAAGTGGGGAAGGAGAGGAGAGAAACTGGGCATTCCGGGATGACAAAGCAGAGAGTGTCAAAACATGTGAGGGCCAGGACTGGAACAGGAAGAAGCTAGAGTGGCCAGAGGTGGGGTTGGAGCCGTGTTGGGGGGATGGAGGGGAAAGTCATGAAGAGCTGTAGACATTTCGGTCACATCAAACCCCTGGAGCCCTGGGTTTGCGGGGAGCGCTTCAGGGCCCTGAAGCTGTGGACAGGGGGAAGAGCTGGGTCACTCCTTCCTCCGTTCTATATTCTGGGCCTCCACACAGGCAAAGCTCTGAACTAAGTTCCCAGTGGTTAAAAACACAACCTGAGAAATCTGTTGTAAGCCAGGCTAGAAGCTCCTGTTGATCAGCCCAGGGCTCTACTTCTTGGCCGCTGCCTCTTGTTGGACTCAGGGCCCCTCCTCCCTACCTGGCCAAGCCCTGGAGGGCAGCCACTGACGAACAGATGTGGCCATCACCTGGCCCACCTTCCCTGCCCAGCAGGGTCCCGTGGGGGTGACTTCAGCCGCTGGCTCCCTTGACTTTGAAGTTGGTGTGTCTCTTGTCTCATTTGCATTTATATCACAGAAGAGTCAGCAGGAAGCAAAAACTAGAACTAGGAAAGAAAACAGTCATGCTGCACAGAGCAGCACAGAGCAGACCACAGCCCCTCTGGAAGAAGCAGTCGCCAGACGCAGGCTGTGGATGGAGTCACTGGTTGTTATGGCCCTGTGAGGCCCAGCTCAAGTCCTGCCTCTTGCATGCAGTTCTCCTGGGGCCGAGTGGGAATGACTCCCTCTTACTGGGCCTACCTGCATGAGTAATTGTAATGATGATGACAGTGGCTCTGTGTGACGTGAAACTCCAGAGATGCCACTGGCTCGCGGGGAACCTTTGTGCAAATTGGGAATAGGCGCCCCTTTCTCTGGGTGTGCACAGCCCTACCCCAGGGTGAGTGGCCCCCACTCGGCCCCTCAGTCACTGCCTTTCTGCAAAGCACAGCTACACGTGTCCCGCCTGAAAAGTCGACGGCGGGTACGCTCTCTACCTCACAGGTGGGAAAGTGAGGCTATCATCATGCTGTGGGAAGGGTTGTGCTGGGGTCCACGGCTGTTCTGGGGAAGCCTCACTTCCAGCAGCTGCGGACGGTACCCGGCCAGGCCCAGCCAGTGCTCCAGGCCTTGCTGATTCAGGTCCTGAGCCAGAGACCAGCCTCGGCCGCCAAGTACCACAGCCACACGGGAAGCAAGATGCAGGGCAGGGCTCTCAGCTGATTGTCCGGTGGGCTCCAGCCCAACCTAGGGAAGGAGCGGTCTCTCCACTGGGTCATCGAGGACTTCCTGACCAGCCGCACACACTAGTTGCCTCCGAGTCACCATCTACACTCAGCAAGGATTGTTGGTGCCACCAGCTACTCTTTTCCAGCCCTTCACCTCCTCCACAGGATTCACTCTCTACCACAGGCATCCCTAGACTCACAGAGACCTGTAGCACCCTCCCAAATCATCTCATGGAGCTTTTGCATGCCTTCACACTCTCTCTTCTCCCCAGCCTCCGCAGCAGACATCGCTGATTGACCACTGCACTTTGTTTCTTTTATGCCTGGACCGAACCTCAGAATCCTCAACCCTGTGCTCTAGGCAGCCACAATAGAGCTATCTGAGTCAGTAGTTACGAGGCACCTATTTTAGCCATGTCTGATGTGTTCAGTGCCCAGGATTGGAGATGAGGCAGTAGGAGGTCAGCAGCACGAGGGAACTTGTGCGGGCCCCACAGCCAGTCACCAGCAGAGGCATGGTGAAAAATGAGTGTCCCCTCTATCGCCAGGCCCAGGGCTCTCTCATCTACCTCTTCTGAAATGGCAGTCTGGTGCTATTAGTCAAGGATTTCCAAATGTGTAAAAATGTGCGGGGCTGTATTTTTGGGGTGGGGTCCCCCCACAGTTAGTGTTGCAGGGCCCCAGGGCGAGGCCTGAACCTCGGGAGGCCCTCATCCCAGGCGTCAGTGCATCAGAAAGACGACCTGCCCCGGCCCGACACCCCACCCCCATGGTAGTTCTGGAGACAGGCAGGGGCAGCAGGGCCCACCTGCCCTTCCCGCACTGGCCCCTGTGCACACATGGCTGAATGTGACCAGAACCACAGTGGGCCAGGCGGGGGGAGGAGGCGCCAGGAAGGGGCCAGGGCCCGGGGCTGACTCTCGGGATGGACTCAGGGAGCGTTTGCTAACCCAACAATGCTCCACTTCTAGACTCACGCATTGAAAAGAAGGACACAGAGGCTGGCTTGCGGGGCCCTCACGAGAGTCTAGGCGTTCCAGGAATTCAAAGAAGGTGGGGTCAGCATGGTCCGGGGGTTTCCATGATGGCTTCCGGGAGCTCACAACTCAGCCTGAGCAGAGGCTTGGTCATTCACTCATTCATTCATTCATTCACTCATTCATTCATTCATTCGTTCAACCCAGACCTACTTGTACCTGGCATTGTTCTAGCTGCTGGATACAGCGGTGAACAAAACTGACAAAAACCTCCCTGGCCTCTAGTAAAGGGGTCAGCTGACGAATAAGATAAATGAGTGAAATGCATGTATGTTTAATGGTGATAAGTGCTGGAAAAGATAAAGCAGGAGAGAGAGAGGAAGTGTTCTGAGAGGGTCACAGTTTAGACGAGGTGGCCAGGGAAGGTCCCGTCAGTAACAGACCATTGACTGAACCTGCAGAAAGCGATGGAGAAAACCCTGTGGATCTCTGGGGAAAGACCATCCCAGATGGAGGGACCAGCACCCGTGAAGCCCAGGCAGGCGCGAGCCTGGTATGCTAGAGGAGGAGCTGGAGCCCTGGGGCGTGAGGAGAGGGGGCCACAGGGTGGAAGTTGTTGGCCTGAGATCTGGGGGGCTGTGAGGTGAGATGGGAGGTGCAGAGGTTGGATAGGGACCAGATCCTGCAGAGCCTCATGGGTCAGTGTAAAGACTTGGGATGTGTAATGTAAGGACTTGTCATGGGTTGAACTGTGCCCCCAGCCCGGCTAAAAGATAGTCTACATCCTAACCCCTAGAACCCGTGAATTTGAACTTATTTGGAAATGCGGTCTTTATAGAGGTAATTAAGTTAGTATTTTGAGATAAGATCATCCTGGGTTATCCAAGTGGGCCCTAAATTCAATAAGTATCCTTGTAAGAGACCCACAGAGGACAGACACAGAGGAGAAGGCCATGTGAACGCAGAGGCGGAGATTGGAGTGATGCTGCCACAAGCCAAAGAGCACCAGGAGCCACCGAAGCTGGAAGAAGCAGGGAAGGATTCTCCCCTATGCCTCTGGAGGGAGTGTGGCCTCAGTGCCAGGGTTGTGCTGTCCTTTGACAGTCTGTGGCTCCAAGGGGCCAGAGGGCAGCAGGCCGCACGTGCAGCCCGGCAGAAGTCTGACAGCAAAGACTCCAGCATTAAATCCTTGGACAGCTTCTGATTCTCAGGGCTCCCAGATTCTGAGTGGCTGTGGCTCTCTGGGGGCCAGTGGCCATGCTCATGTCTGAGGCTCTTTGTGGCCTGGTGGTAGGTGGCTTCAAATAAGACTTGGTCCTTTTTCCGTAAAGCAGGAGATGGTGTGCCACAGGAGGGCTGTTTCTTGTCCTGGGAAGATGGCGAAGGCTTCTCTTCCCTTTGCAGCTCCCATGGAGGGAGGGGCTGATGGCATCACAGGCACACGGGGACAGATGGAGACATCCCTCTTCGATGATGGGGGCCAGCTTGGATCCTGCTTCCTGCATTGTGAGAGCAGCTGTAAACTATCAGAGCCTGGCTGGCTGCCTTCAGGCCCCCAGTGTGACCATCCTGCCCCTGTGTTCCTCCCTCAGGTTCTCCCCTGCTAGGAGCTGCCATGCTTGCCAGGACTCAGGGGCTCTGTCGCAGGGTGAGTATGGTGTCATGCAGAAAGGGGGAGGAGTTCAAGTAGGCACACCCCGAGAACGGCCGAGACCTGGGTGGCCTCTGGAATGTGCAATCTGTCCCCTCTCTTGGGGGCCAAATTCCTCATTGTAAGGTGGGCAGCTAGCTGGCCAAGCCAAGAAGTACCTGTTATGGGGCTTCCCTGGTGGCGCAGTGGTTGAGAGTCCGCCTGCCGATGCAGGGGACGCGGGTTCG
>NC_041225.1:40443807-40446034 GCF_002837175.3 Physeter macrocephalus
AGAGGCCACAACAGTGAGAGGCCCGCGTACCGCAAAAAAAAAAAAAAAAAAAAAAAAAAAAAAAAAAAAAATAAGTACCTGTTATATAAATTTTTGAAAATATAGAAAAGCACATGGAAAACTAACATCACTTTTCATCCTATCACCTATTATAACTATATTTTGGTCTCTTTTTTTTTAACGTGTTGGAGAGACATGTCCACTTCCCTTGGTCACCAGCTTGGGGGGCACTTATGCTCACAATCCGGCCCCAAGAACTGGTACGAGAATGCCTCCCAATCCCACCCTGAGGTGTCCTGCTTCCCGGGGCGCTGGGCTGGGGACATTTTGTTACGACCAAGCCTGGTCCTGAGCTCAGTGGTCAGGCTCCCCTGACCTCCTGGCCGCTTGGATCATGCCCCTCAAAGTGGTCCTAGTCTTGATCCACTGGTCCTGACATTTTCTGACCTCCCTTGGGACCTGGGTCACCATCCCCGGTGGCACCCAAACATCTTGCTTTCCAGGCACCCTCTTCTCACCCGGGAACTTTCCTCAAGCTCCTCCCCCATTCCCAGCCCCAACTCCACCCTCTTAAACATTAAATGGTCTCAAGACGTGCCTACCTTCCCCGGGAGGACAGGGGATAGTTAGTGCCAGCTTACATGCTTTAGAGATTGTGCCTGAGGGGAAAGCATCACGACTCACTCCCCCTGCCACAGATGTACCTGGTTGATGGTTGTCATGTTTCTATACGGCCGTGTCATTCATATGTACATATGCTGTTTAAAATTGGGATCATACAATTGCTTTACAGCCTACTTTTTTCACTTAATATTTTATAGTTCTTTTTCCTTTGCATAAACATTCTTCAAAAATACCATATTGAAGGGCTATGTCATCACATAGCTGGATTGTAATGTATTTAATTATTCACCTATTTTGGAGCATCTGGGCTTCCATTTTTTTGCTATTCCACATTCCCTTTGTTGATCATCTTAGTCAATAATTTTTTGTTTGAATTTCTAATTATTTCCTCAGAGGAAATTCCAAGACATTTAAGTTTTCTAGTTAAATATCCTTGATAAGTTCCGTGAATGTGTTTCTAGAAGGGGTACGCCTGGCTTATTTATATGCCACCAGCAGCCCAGATCTGAGAGGGCTGGTGTCGTGGTCTGTACCAGCTTATGGTAACATCAGTAAAGCAAATCCTGTTATCTAAAAGGAAAATAATGGTATTTCAAAATTAGAACACATGATTATCCACAAAACAGAAACGTTCATAATTATTAAGCCATTTTAAATTTTGGAGGGGTCAATTATCTGCTTCTGTTGCCTGTTTTTCTAACAAGGTTTTGATGGATTTATTTAAAAATCGTTTTATGAGCTCTTTATCCATTGCTATCGTGACATTTGCGGCATATGTGTTTTACGAGTGTGTTGATTAGTTTTATGGTTGTTTTTGATGGTTTTTAACATACCAAAGCTTTATAATTTTACACTGTCAAAGCCATTGGCTTTTCCTTTTGTGACATTGTCCATTACTTAGAAAGTCCTTCCTGGGAAATAGCTGTTTAAATGGGTCAAGAGGTTGCCTCTTCCTCTTCTTGGCTCTCTATTTTTGGTAGATTTTGAACAAACATCCTTTTCCCAAATCCCATTTTCCCTGGAGCATCTGGAATGTGCTTTGCTTTTATTTCTTGCTCCCCCCAAAGGCCAGCGTGCTGGGGCAGGAAGAGGCTCTATGACATAGCGTGATGATCTCTGGGTGGAGAAACTGGAGTGGGGAGGTTTGGGCTCTGGAAATGGCTTGTTTTCCACCTTCAAGGGGGCCGTGCTCTGTTCTAAAAGACGTCTGATCTTTCCCGCCAAAGAAAGGAAAATGCTGTTCGAAAACCTCTTCAATGTAAGGTAGCTGCAAGTGAAGACCATCTGTGTATGGTCAGACCAACTCAAAGGGCTTATTTCTGTGCTTTTGGGCAAGATGGTCCTGGCTCCTTGGCAGCCAGAATGCCTGGGGGCCTTGAGGGTCTATGGGTCCCAACACATGATTTAGCCATTTGTCTGCCATGGGCCCCCTGAGGCCACATTCCCTTGTTGCCTGCTTCTGAAGGGCGCGCACCAAAATTGTGCACCATGGAGAGTTCCCTCAGCTCGAAGCTGGAATCCCAAGTTCTAGCCCCAGCTCTGCGTCCTCCCAGAGGTGATAAGCTGCACCACCTTAGGGAGTTTTCCTTCTGCGGAAGGAAGG
>NC_041225.1:40446534-40564861 GCF_002837175.3 Physeter macrocephalus
CACACTTCCCCCATTATTAAACACTATGTTCAAAAGGCGCCGGGGGACTTCCCGAAGCCACGGAGCCCGCGCCGCCCGCCCGCCTGGCCCTCGGAGCCCATGGACCTGAGCGCGGCCGCCGCGCTGTGCCTCTGCCTGCTGAGCGCTTGCCGCCCCCGCGACGGGCTCGAAGCGGCCGCCGTGCTGCGGCGCTTGCCGCCCCCGCGACGGGCGCGAAGCGGCCGCCGTGCTGCGAGCGGCGGGGGCAGGGCCGACCGGGAGTCCGGGGGGCGGCGGCGGCGGCGGGAGGACCCTCGCCGCGACTGCGGGCGCCTCCGCTGCCCCGGCCGCCGCGGCTCCCGGGCCCCGCGCCGCGCGCCGCGCCGCGGGCTCCGGCTTCAGGAACGGCTCGGTGGTGCCGCACCAGTTCATGATGTCGCTCTACCGGAGCCTGGCCGGGAGGGCTCCGGCCGGGGCAGTCGCCGCCTCCACCTCGGGTTCTGGCCGCCACGGCCGCGCGGACACAATCACCGGCTTCGCAGACCAGGCGACCCAAGGTACTCACACCTCCACTGCGCTCGTCCATCCTGTCGGGTCCTAGGCTGAGGTCACCGCCGGAGCCTTGCCCCGGCACCATTGCATTCGGGGGGCCTCGGTCCCCGCACATCCCAGCCTCAGGTGTTAGAAAGTTCGCCGAGGTCCACGCACCCGAACCCGCAGCGCCTGGACTGTGGCTAGAGCCGCGGCAGCTTGCGCGGCTCGGCCCCGGAGGGCTGAGCCCGTCCCTCCTCCGGGCTGCCCGGGCCCTGCCGGCCGGCGGGTCCCCTCGAGGAGGCAGGCTGTTCTGGAGATCCGGAGAAGCAAGGAGGGGGTCCGGCCCAGAGGGACTGCGTACTGGTGGTGGCGGCGGCTGCTTCGTTGCTCTGCAGTTCCCAGTCTTGCGGGGGCCGTACAAACTGGGGGAAACGAGGGGAATGCGGGACACAGCAGGCATCAGACTAAAGTAAATGGCTCTGGAGAGGCTGGTGGCATCACCAGGTATGGGGAGGGCCCTTCTCAGCAGGCTGCGTCTGGGTAGAGGTGTGTAGCTATGGGTGCCTGCCTTGTGCTGGGCCCCTGGGGGAGCCAGAGGTGAAGGACTCCGGTTGTGTAGAGAGGAGAGGAGGGCCAGGGACCCTGCAGGAATGCAGGCCTCTCTGGGACCAAGTACCCCACCTTACTCCGCCCTGAGCCCTCCAAAGGTAGGACTTAGGTGAGACTGTGCTGGTTGGTGAGTGTCATCTGGATTTTATTAATCTCTATTGAAGCCATTAAAACAGACAGATAGGGAAAATTTAACTAATTTCAGGCGGAAATGCAAGTAATTTCGGCCTTAATTCTATCCAGTCAGAGACCCAGAATGGAAGGCAGAAAGGAAAGAAAGGCAAATAGGGCCGGAAAGTAAGTGCTGCTGCAATCCAGGTCCTGCCTGGGAGCCACTGGGGGTTGTATATGCCCGACCCTAGCCTGGGAAAGCAGGTATAGGCAGGGCAGTGATCAAATCTCTCGTCCCCTCCAACATACACATAATGTCTACAGAGACTACTTTATTTGGGATACAGGGGTCTGGTGGGAACTTTCAAGCATTCTCCGAGGGCCTGGCATGCATCCTGGATGGGATGCTAGGGTACTCATAGGGAGCCCAAGTCCTGGTGTACAGAGCCAGGGAAGGCCCCAGCCCTAACTCTGCAGAGAGGGCTCCCAGCTGTGGGAGAGGTGAGATGTGCAGGGCTCTAAGCTCGTAGAGGCAGCAGATGCTCTTTCTTAGGTCGAGTTAGGCCTTCAGTAGTCTCAGCCTGAGCTCAATGCTTTCCTGGGGAGCCCTGCTTTGTTGGCAAGGCTAGTAAGGCCGCCTCTCCTTCCCCTCTCTGGAGGGAGAGGATGCAGTGGCAGCATCTCAAAGCTGAGAGAGGCTGCAGGAGAGGCTCAGAGAAAGTGTGGCAGCGAGCAAGCCCTTGGGAGAAAGCATGGGGGAGGGGTGGGGAGCACTTGCCCAGTACCTCTCCTGCTTCCCTCTCCACCCTGAGCCTTAGCTTGGAGCAGGGCTGCCTGAGGTCACCAGCAGCACCCAGACTTCAGACCCCAGGAGTCGATGGCATGGCATCTGTGGTTGGTGAGCAAATCTCCAATAGTGGGGGGAGTCTGCACAGTCTCTTCGCGTTTGGGGCAAAACGAAACCATATGACCTTCTTCAAAGGGAGCTCCTTATCTGCTGCTTGGTGGAATTTCAACTCTTTTTTCCTTTCTGAGCCCCAAAAGAAAAAAGTGCCCACAACCAGAAGTAAAATCCCAAAGCCCAAGTTGAGTCATAATGGAGGGAAAGAATAAGTCTCCGAGGGGACCAGAGGGTACTGGCGGGGAGACCTCACTCGGTTCGCTGCCCTCACTCCAGCAAGGCAGTCCCGGCTGCCTCAAACCCTTCCCAGAAGGTTGCTTGCGCTCCTTTGCCGCCTTTCCCCTCCGTCGGAGGTGGCGGAAACACGGGGAGAAGCTGAGCCTGGAGTTCCCCATCGCGACCAGGGGCTGAGCCGGGCCCCTAATCTGGGCCTCAGCTCCCCTTCATCAGATCGAGGAGGCTGGAGGCACTAAAGGGTCTCTGCAGCCCTGAGGGCGCGTCCCCCTTCTAGACGAGCCCCCGCCTGCGTGCGAGATCGTGGCCGGCTGGAATGTCCAGGCTGGGCTGGGGAACAGAGGTAGCAGAAGCAGTTTGCAGGGGACAAGAATTTTCCCTTTTCGCACAACCGGGACTCCGAGGCTCTCTTGGCGGCTAAGCAGGGCCATAACGAGCAGTCCCCTTAGCGCGGCGGGCCTGGCCTCCAGGTCTTGAAGAGGCGCACACCCTCTGATGCGGGCCTTCTTTCTGCCACCGGCTGAAAATCTGGCCTCCGACCTAGTCTTCGAAAACCCATGGCTCTGGGGCAGGCAGCGGAACTGTAGTGGCCTTAAGTCCTGGTCTCGGGTGCGGGGGTGCGTTCAGTTGATGTCCGTGGGTTGTCGGAAATCGTTTGGCTCGATGAACGAAAACCCAGATCCAGATAATCTGAACCGAAGGCTCCCTTTCTTCTGGACCAGGCTGGCGGCTTTCCGGCTGGAGAGCGCGGCGGGCCTGGCCTCCAGGTCTTGAAGAGGCGCACACCCTCTGATGCGCCCACCGGGCCTTCTTTCTGCCACCGGCTGAAAATCTGGCCTCCGACCTAGTCTTCGAAAACCCATGGCTCTGGGGCAGGCAGCGGAACTGTAGTGGCCTTAAGTCCTGGTCTCGGGTGCGGGGGTGCGTTCAGTTGATGTCCGTGGGTTGTCGGAAATCGTTTGGCTCGATGAACGAAAACCCAGATCCAGATAATCTGAACCGAAGGCTCCCTTTCTTCTGGACCAGGCTGGCGGCTTTCCGGCTGGAGCCGAGACGCCCGGGCAGGCGCCGGCTCCAGCGAGCCTTTTCTCACGTCCAGGGCAGTTGGGCTATTTGCTGTTAGGAGGCCCCGCGGCCAGGCGTGCCGGCTTCGCTCTCACACCGCTCTTTCTCTGTCTCTGCCCGTCCCCGGCAGACGAATCGGCAGCCGAGACCGGCCTGAACTTCCTGTTCGACGTGTCCAGCCTTCCCGACGCCGACGAGGTGGTGGGCGCGGAGCTGCGCGTGCTGCGCCGCGAGTCTCCGGAGCGGGGCCCCAGCAGCGCGACTCCCCCGTTGCTGCTGCTGTCCACGTGCCCCAGCGCCGCGCGCGCGCCGCGCTTGCTGTATTCCCGGGCCGCCGAGCCCCTGGACGCCGCGCGCTGGGAGGTGTTCGACGTGGCGGACGCCCTGCGGCGCCACCGCCGGGAGCCGCGCGCCACCCGCGCGTTCTGCCTCTGGCTGCACGGAGTGGCGGGTCCCGCGCCGGTCCCGCTGGCACTGCGGCTGCTGGGCTTCGACTCGCGGGGCGGAGGCCGAGCGGCGGCGGAGGAGCGCGCGCTGCTGGTCGTCTCCTCCCGCACGCAGAGGAAGGAGAGCCTGTTCCGAGAGATCCGCGCCCAGGCCCGCGCGCTCGGGGCCACCCTGGCGGCGGAGCCGCCGCCGGATCAGGGAGCTGGCATGGGGTTGCCGACGGCGGTCATCGGCGGCCGCAGGCGGCGGCGGACGGCGTTGGCCGGGACTCGGGCAGCGCAGGGCAGCGGCGGGGGCGAGGGCCGGAGCCATGGGCGCAGGGGCCGGAGCCGCTGTAGCCGCAAGCCGCTGCACGTGGACTTCAAGGAGCTGGGCTGGGACGACTGGATCATCGCACCGCTGGACTACGAAGCGTACCACTGCGAAGGCGTTTGCGACTTCCCGCTGCGCTCGCACCTGGAGCCCACCAACCACGCCATCATTCAGACCCTGCTCAACTCCATGGCGCCGGATGCAGCGCCGGCCTCCTGCTGCGTGCCCGCGCGCCTCAGCCCCATCAGTATCCTCTACATCGACGCCGCCAACAACGTGGTCTACAAGCAATACGAGGACATGGTGGTGGAGGCGTGCGGCTGCAGGTAGCATGCGGGCCAGGCCGGGCCAGGGAGGGGGCAGCCGCGCCACCGAGGACTCCCCGCCGAGAGCAGCTTCGGGCCGAGCCTGTCACCTAGCGGGGCTGCGTGTCGGAGTCTGGCCCGGCGGCCGCACGGAGGAGGGAGAGCGCACGTTCACGCACCAACACTCACACCCACACACTTGGTCACTCATGCGCACACTTACGGTGGAAGCATCCGAAAGCCCTGGGAAGAGACGACCTTGACGCTACCGAATGTCACAGTCATGTGTATTTTGCAAACAGATCACCGTTGCGCCCACCGCCCCCTTTTGGGGAGAGGATGGCTTTGCATTGCTGTTACAGTAACCGGCACCAAATCGGGTAGAAACAGGTTAGGGAATTGGGGGCTTCAGAATGCGGGAGCTAAAGGGATACTTGAGTCTCATTTCACCCCTTCTTGTTTCTGGCTGAGTGTGGGGCTCGGCCCGCTGGGGGGCAGAGTTCCCGGTGTTGCACCTGAGACCGACGCAAGGGCTGTAACGCCCTTTCCGAAGGCTCGCGTTGCATCGGGGCCATTTATTCTGGGGAGGAACCGCTGCAAAAGGCCTTATCTTTTCCCCTGAACTTTCAAAATCTAACATTCTCCCAGTTTTGAAAAGGAACATTTGTCGGAAAGACTGCATCGCGGAGCTTCCCGGATCTCTGCAACGGTCAGCGCCGCCTTTTAAAAAAAATACAAATTCCAACTGGGAATGATCTAGAAAGTGGAAAGAAAATTTTCGGAGGGGGGGAGGTGAGATGGGGGAGAGGTTTTAAAGCGCCAGTCTGACCTGACATGTCATCGGGTCGGGGGTGCGTGGCATCTGCCCGTTTCTGCAGCTCCTAAGCTGGGTAGACGGAGGTGTTCGCAGTGCCTTGGGGGCGCGCCGGAGGAACCTAGTGCAAAGTCTGGAGATGGGGAAAGGGGGTGCTATGGCTTTCCCTAGAGACCTGCCAGGAGGTTTTCCTAAGGAGCTGGGAGGAGGCTCCTAGGGTTTGAAAGAGGCCCGGAGGTGTCCTGGGGCGGACTCCTGCAGAGGACTGGGGCTTGTCTGCCAGGTGGCACAGCCCCCTCCAGATGGTGCCCTCGAGTGGCCAACACGTGCTTGTGCTTAGCTATCAAGTCTGTGTCGGCTTTTACGTGCTTTCACTGTATTGTTGCTGTGGTTTTTGGCAGTGCGATAGTAACGGGAAGCGAAGCCACACAAAAGTGCTTTTGTGAGATTTCAACTCCCCACAACCCAGTGGTTCAGAGCAGGAGGCAGGTCGGCCCCTCCCCTACTTGCTCCGTGGAAGGGCATCTGCAGCTCGGCTGCTGTGGCCCCTTTAGAAGGGTGGCGGTTTGGGGGCCGGAGGTGGATGCCTATCCCCCAGTCTCTGTATTTTGCTCCCAGGATTCTTGCCGATGGTGGGAGTGTCTGTCCATGTAAAAGGGAGGTCGAACATGCCAGACTTCATTGTCTTATTTGGTTCATTTCTGCCTGGGAGTCCTCTGTGGCCTGTGTAAATGGCTGGGAGAGGGAAGAGAAACAAGTTGGATTCCACCTGTCTGGGGCTCCGAGGGCTTCCTTGAGAAGCCCTGCAGCCCTCCTGGGTCCTCCCGTTTACTGCTGTGCTGGGCTTTCTCCTTTAGGGTCCCCAAGAGGCATTCATCTTGCCCTTCTTGTCTTGGATGCTAAGGTCCAAGACAATTTATACAAATTTTAATTCTCAGTGATTACACTCTTAAGAGAGAAAGATGAAAGATTTAGATACAGCTAATTTATTTAAGGGTCCCACCTGAGTCCTTTTTATCCTTTAAAGTTCCCCCAAAGGAGCAGAAAGCACACTTATAATGTGAATTTATATGTTGTGGCTATGTGAGTAGCTATACATAACCTGAAAATGCAACAGTCTCTTCAGGTTAAAACGAACAAATAACACAATCCCAAAGTGGCTGCCATGGTACACTTCCATCCAATTTCAATGACTGGGCAAACATTTACGAATTTTGCCAGGGAAGCCGCACTCTCCTTTTCTAAACTATAATTTCAATAATAATTGCATGGTGATTGCTCTGATACCTGTCATAATGAAGAATTTTTTACATGGCACTGAAGTATTAAAAGTTGTGGTATTAGAAGTTTTAGAAAGGGAGCTGAAAAACTATAGCTAAATATTATTTTGAAGAAATTCTAGGATATATAATATCTTTGGACAAAAGCAAACATTTGATACTTTTTTAGTGACTAGGAAAAACAATTTGGGAGGAAGAAATGTCTTGATTTAGCCTGAGCTTTTTATGGCAGGAAAAAAAATGTTCATTTTCTGTTTCCTCTGTTGACTTGCTTCTCCCAAGGGGCATTGTAAGTGACGGTGGAAGGGGGGCATCTCCCTGCATCTTGAGTCCAGGCAGCACCCCTGGATGGGGAACGCTGTCCTTGGTCAGTGACGGTTCCTTCGATGGCCCCTGATGCCTTCAGTGTGTTCTTTATCACATAAAAGGAATGCCTCCTAGATTTCCTCCAGAGCTGCATGTAACCACCAGGGACCACCGTGGCCCATCTCAGGCTTCTGGCGTCTCAGAGTTAAAAGCAGGTGAATGGAGGGGATGATGTGCTGCACTTTGTAAAGAAGACAGCAAAAGGGCCATCACGTGTGGAGGCAGACAGGTTTTTGCTGCAGAGCTGTGGTTTGAGTAGCTTTGTCAAGATGTGGAGAAGCGTGTTCCGCCCGCACAAGTTGGTAGTGCCGTGTACCGTCTGTCTGTCTTCTAGGCAGCGGGGAGCCGGGCCGAATCACCCAGCTGGAATCTCCCATCCCCACGGGTGGGAGAGCTGGCTGTTGACAATCAGGGATGGAGTGTGTCAGGACTTCGAGCGACGGTGGCTCTCCCCATCTCACCTGTGGTCACCAACGTATTCCTCTCAAAGTAAATCACATTTTCCATTTTGCTGGGGGAGAATCTTGTACTGCTAGTTGAGATCATTCAAACTACTCTTCCTGCTAGAGAGGGAGGTTTGGCATCCCTGCCTGAGGAGCACAGGGCAGGCCAGCAGGGGCCCTCAGGGGGTTGGTGCCAGGTCTGTCAAACACCCAGGCAGTCTGGTCACTGCTGCTTGAAGCCAGACTTCCGTACCAAGGGCGACCCTTGCACTGGCAGGTGGCAGTGCCCACCGATGCCGCAATGCTCGCCTGGTTGAATTCTGGCTTTCCAGTCGGGGGGGGGGGCTGGGTCCTCCGGAGAGGGTGGCAGGCTTTGTCAGCCTAGCTGGGGACGCGTGTACACACTCCCCTTCGCCCTCCTGTCCTGGCATTCTGTCGCCAACATGGCGTGGGAGGGAGAAGAGTGGCTTGTGTGACTGACGAGTCACCCGTCAAACCCCGGTGCGATGGCTCCCCCTCGACAGCTCTCGGAGGCGTCAGGGGGAGGAGGAACCTCGTTTCTCCGGTGCTCAAGAGAGCGCTGACCGCCTTGCGGACGTGATCCAAGTGTAATTCAAATCCTACAAGTCACTTATCCTGTTCTCAATTTCATTCAAGCTCAAAGCAGAAAATAACTATGGACTGTAGACTGATCTTCTTCTTAAAGCAGGGAGAAAAACTGAATGCTTTTCAAGAGCAGCTTGTGCACAGCAAAAGTCAGACTCTTCCCTTGCTTGAATGTGGTCTCCAGAAAAATCCAGTGAGAGGAAGAGAAAGCACTGCAGCCATCTCCGGGCCACAAATGATTCTCAGCACACAGAACCTCCTGCAGGTCCAGAAAGCAGGGCTGGCTCGGTGGGCTGCGGGCCAGAGGGCCTCTGGGGGATGCGGGGTGGGCTGGGAGGCTCTGGAAGGCAGCAGTTAGAAGGGGCCAGGCGCCGGCATCGTCCTCTCAGAGAGGGCCTGGCCTGGGCAGGGAGGAGTCAGCGGCTGAGTGAACCCAACAGCTAGAGGACAGTGGGAATGGGAGGCAGCTAGACCCCTCCGAGGGGCTGTGGGCGGCGCTGGCGGCCGAGCCGGCCATGGCCTCCTCACACGCAGGACTGAACTGCCCCACCCGGCATGGCCGCCGCAGGAAGCCCGCTCCACCAGGCACCTCGGGAGAAGCCACCGCCCTGCTCAGAGCTTCCACTTCTGCTCCTATAAAATGAGGAGCGCTCAGGTCCCGTGGTTCTGGGATTCTCCTTTGTCCCCAGGGCCCACTCACGTCATTCAAAGGCAGAGCAGATGTGACTTTCTGGAGAAGGTTCCCTCAGACCCAGTCCCAGAGCCGCTGTCACAGTGCTGCAGCTTTTGCCTGTGTGTGTGTGTTCATTACACTCTTAGCCTTTGTTGGTGCTTCCTGGATGGTGCTTTGATTTCCCCCTGGGGCAAGGCAGGCGCGGGGGAGGCCACGATCTTGCGTGTGTGTGTGTGTGTGTGTGTGTGTGTGTGTGTGTGTGTGTTAGGGCTCAGCTCACCAGAGTCACGACCTTTCTCACGTTGAGTCCCAGCTGAGGGGCGCTGCCAGCCCTGCTCGAGTTCTGCCTGGGCTCACACGGGGTGGGTAGAGCCGCACTCGGTCTTGGGCAGGCGCCCACGCTGCTGGTGCCTCTGTGGGAGCAGAGGAGAGAAGAGGGCTTTGATTTCCCCCTGGGGCAAGGCAGTCGCGGGGGAGGCCACGATCTTGCGTTTGCGTGTGTGTGTGTGTGTGTGTGTGTGTGTGTGTGTGTGTGTGTGTTTGATTTCCCCCTGGGGCAAGGCAGGCGCGGGGGAGGCCACGATCTTGCGTGTGTGTGTGTGTGTGTGTGTGTGTGTGTGTGTGTGTGTGTTAGGGCTCAGCTCACCAGAGTCACGACCTTTCTCACGTTGAGTCCCAGCTGAGGGGCGCTGCCAGCCCTGCTCGAGTTCTGCCTGGGCTCACACGGGGTGGGTAGAGCCGCACTCGGTCTTGGGCAGGCGCCCACGCTGCTGGTGCCTCTGTGGGAGCAGAGGAGAGAAGAGGCTGTGCCTTGTTGGCGAGCCGGACTGTCCCAGAGTCCCTGGATGAGGCAAGCCAGCCCGTCTGAGGGTGAACTGCTCCGCCAGGCCCCCACCCGCCCCTCAGCTACCTCCCTGCCTCGCCCGTGTCCGACCCAGCTGCCGGGGCTGCAACCCAGGGCCAGGTACCAGAGAGCTACTCTTTCTCTTCTTTTCTAGGCCCTGGAAAATGACGGCAGAGTTAAACACTAAGGAACACTAGAAAGGAGGGGGCAAAAAGATGTTACTTCTAATTTTTCAGATAGCTCGGCCTTTGGTACCTGGAGCTTTCCGGCCCTTTACTGGAGCAGCCTTCTTCCTCCCTTTGTGCTGTCCTCGACTTTAATCTGTGCCCAGAGCTGAAAACTGCACAAACAGTTAACTTGCAAAGAAGCTTTAAGCGAGAGAAGCCTGTTCTTTCCAGGAGGGCCACCATCGCAGCCTTGCAGAGAGCCACCTGCCTGGACGTAACTGCAGGGAGAGGGCTGGAAGTCAGCCTAGTCAGTCAGCGAGGGTGATTCGAGGATTTGACCTTGGCGGCACGGGCTGGTCACTCATTCAGGGCTGCTGTCTGCTCGGGCTGTTTGTGCACCCGGAGCTCAGCCTCTTCCCACCCGCCCTGCGACTGCCGGCACCCTGGGTGCCCCGGGCCTGGGGCTTAGCTGTAGGCAGTGTTCGCACTGGGGCTTCATGGCAGCAGCAGCAGCGGCTGTAGCAGAGCCATCCAGGCCTCCCTGGGTGGAACCGAAGGGTGTGAGGTCGTTGAAAAATTAGTTTGCATTTCAAGTCATGCTTATAGTTGTTGAAAAGTACAAATGCATCCCCAGAGCAGCACAAGCAGTGAGTGGTGGTCCGCTTCTTTGCCTGTGCGGACCTTCCGGGAGCAGTCCTGCAGGCCCCTTCTAGTACATTCTAGTATATACCGTGTGTGCTGTGCTGGCAGGAGAAAGGACTGGCTTCTCTCACACGCACCCGCCTCCAATGTAAGAGGGCTGCAGTGTTCGCGGACCCTTCCTGAGAGGTGTTTCTGCAGGCAGGTAAGTCTGTAAGCAGGGCAGCTTAGCCCTGCTGGTGTATGAAACACAGTTTTCACTCTTTTTTCCTGATGAACTTCCTCCTGCTAGTTTAGGGCAGTGCAGAAATTTTTATCTTCTTTCTAAGTCAGTAATGAGATGTGAAATAAATTGTCTAAAAAACACGGAGAAGCTTCTGATGGTCAAGTCCCAGGCACCTTTAGGGCTGGTGGCACAGACCTTCTGGGACGCGGCCAGCCCTTTAGCTTTTGCATTTCTTTTTCACTGTCTTTTTTTTAAACATCTTTATTGGAGTATAATTGCTTTACAATGGTGTGTTAGTTTCTGTTTTATAACAAAGTGAATCAGTTATACATATACATATGTTCCCATATCTCTTCCCTCTTGCTGTGAAATAAATTGTCTAAAAAACACGGAGAAGCTTCTGATGGTCAAGTCCCAGGCACCTTTAGGGCTGGTGGCACAGACCTTCTGGGACGCGGCCAGCCCTTTAGCTTTTGCATTTCTTTTTCACTGTCTTTTTTTTAAACATCTTTATTGGAGTATAATTGCTTTACAATGGTGTGTTTGTTAGTTTCTACTTTATAACATGCAGGCGAGCAGGAGTGTGGTGGCAGCTGTGACTGGAGATCTGGCCGGGCGGGGGTGGGCCAGCGGCTGTCTCCTTTGCAGCCACTTCTTGCGTCTCTGTGCTGTTCCACCTGACCAGCGGTTACTGCATCTAGAGGCGGGGCGAGGTGTCTGCTCCCAGCCTGGACTCTGCTCAGACACTTGGCTGCCAGAATATAGAACCTCAGCTGAGCCTTCTGGGGCTGAGGTGTGCTTGTGGCTGACAGAGACAAGACTCCCACCCTGCCAGGCTTATTCACAGGAGTCCTGCTGAATTAGAGGTAAACACAAACCCGTCGGAAGCACACAGGCTGAACCTCCCTTGAGCACGTTCCCTGGGCCGCAGGTTGGGGAAGGGCAGCCTCTAGCTGGTGGTTCAGTGCAGCTGCACACAACTTGTGCCTGTTGTACATTCTTTCTGACGAGCCTGCTTTCTCTCAGACCTCTCACCCCCGAGCGGCCCTCACCCGGATTTTTCAGTGGGGTGAGTGGGTCTGAAAAGCACTGACAAGGTGTGTCAAAGGCCTTTCCTTGTCTGCATGTTTATCTCTGGGTGACTGAAGGCTGCCAAGGGCAGAAAAAGACGCATGTATCCCTGTGGCTCAGGGCAACAGCAGCTTGGCTTGAGGTGAGCAGGCTGGCTTGAGGAAGGGGTGCACGCATGAGTCGGGCTTATTTCTTTGCAACTTATATTTCCGGGTCAGGACCTGTCAGAGTCAGAGCAAAGTCAGCCATTCAGCATTCTGTTTAGAAAGTGATGATACAGTTCAGGGAGAAAGCAAGCTTGTGATGAAATGTGTTTTCTGGCTGGGAAATACTCAAGTTTCAAGCCAGGAACAGAGGCTCTGGAAAGGGGAACTTCTCGGTCACGCTCCACCTGGATCAATCATGGATTGAATACGAGCATCCTTAGAGTAACTGTTTTGTTTTTGGTATTTCACTTTATGCTGTGGTGCGAACAGCTTTTATGTTCTTTACGACAAAGAATCACAATCGAGTCACTTTAGGTCTTTTAGCTGCAAATATTTCACCCCAAATGAAAAGTTAATGAATTTTTACAAGGGTTTTTTTTTTTTTTTACGATCTTTACTTGTCCTTTAGCAGATGACAATAGGGGATTCTGAAAAGTTTGGATAGAATTTTTTTTTTTTTAATATATAAAGAAGTTCTTCTGACCGTGAAGGCTTCTGCAGAAGTCCTGCACCAGCTTACCTGCGGTGCTGTTTAAGCGGGCCCTGGGTGGACAGCAGCATCTGACGTGATGGGCACCCTGCCCCTTAACAAACACACACACACTCCAAACTCCAATACTGTGATTTTACGGAAATGGGCAAAACTCGAAGTGACGGTGATGCCATCACAGCTCAATGACACGCCATTCCCTCAGCAGCTGAAGACAAAATTAATTATTTGGGGGGAGGGATAGAAGTCCCTTTCATTTTGCAATGACACTTAGTGTTTCTCAGCTTGGCTTGGGAGTAAGGTGGGAAAGGGGGAGAGGTTTTTAAACTCATTTAACGCAAGCTGGAATCTCCTTTGTCACCTGTTTTCCAGCTCTGGTTCGGCCAGGGCAGAACTCTGAGGCTTGGGGGCGGGAGATTGGGCCAGCTCCCTGCTGCCCTGCTTGGCCATTTGGGCAGTGCAAGCTGACGTCGTGAACCCTGCCCCCGCGCCCAGGCCGGCCAGCAGGGAACTCTTCGAGGGCAGGTACAAATCCACTGTGTATATGTATTCTCAAATTTAAATAGATGTACATAATGAAATGTAAATGAACTGTAAAACAGCAATCTCTATTTTTCTTGACAATGATATAGCAGTATATATTTGTTAAACACGCTTGTGTACTCATTAACCATTTTAATATTTTGTACAGATAAGCTGATTAAATATTTTATTGATAAAACTGCTCCTGACTGGTCTTTAAAGAACTACTTTTTGAGATCCGGCCTTCCCATGTTAAGAACAACAGCCAACCACTGAGGCGTTAGGAGTGACTGCATTGAAACAGGGGTTCCGGGCCCGTGAGTCTTTAAGCTGACCACTCCCCCTTGAAACACCTCAGGCTCTAAGTCCAGGAGGATGGCGGCCCCAAGCATGGGGCTGCCGCTTCCTGGGTCTTTGTGACTGGTGTGACACTGCCTAGGATGCTGTGCAGCCCCACGCCGTATGAAGACACTGCATGGGAAGGTAGAAGAATCCAGCTTGGGTTTGGAGGAGAAGAGGCCAAAATGCAGTGGAAAACATTTTCTCTTTGGAAAAGGAGCACTGGCGTTTGTAAGGAGTGATCGTTGTCATTCCAAGCACAGTGTGAGTGGAAAGGTTTTCTGTTTTCAGACATTTCAAGCTGCTGCAGGATCTAGAAAGCCTGAGCACTCCCACTCTGGAGGCTGCACAGTTGTGCCTTTGAATTCCAGCGGCAGTAGCCCAACTGCAGCAGCTTTCTCTGCAAGGCCAATTACATATTCTAGGGAAACCAACAAAGTCCTACAGCGAATTTGGCAGGATACTTTTGCTCAGTATTCTTCTGGACAAGTACAAAGATCTGTGCTCTGTGATGCTGTCTTGGCTCCTTCAGCATCTCTCCTAGACCAGGCAAGAGAGGACCGACCACACAGCCTTCCACTGCTGCCCTGGCTCTCACACCTGTTTCCTACAGTTGAAGGAGAAAGCTATTTCATCTGTTCCTAAGTATTTCTGGGAGAGGATAAGTGATGGAACAGCAGTTGTGGGAAGATGACAAGGACGTGCCCTCACTAATGACTTGTTACCAGGATCCCCTCCTCTGGGATATGGATCGGGCCAGTGTGACACACCTTTTCGCAGCACACGTCCGCTGTAATCCAATGCTCCTGCAGGGTGTTAATGCCCGTCCCCTTGGTCATGTGTCCTGCTCTGGGGAAAGGTAAATCAAGAAAGTCTGCTCCCTTTTTGCTTCCTACTTTCATTACTGCCAAATAAAGGAGTCTCCTTCTTTGGAATAAAAATGCACCTTGTAACTAACTCATTTGGCAGGTTGCTGTAAACGTATAAGCTTCATGACTCTGCCACTGAAAAGTGTAAAGTCTTACATTGCTTTGCTTTAACAATCCTTGGTCAGTTCTTCATTTTCTTATTTTTCACTCTCCACTTGACCTACCCTGGAATTCTGTGGTTAGAGGAGTACACTTTCAGTTGAGAAGGGCTAGTTACAAGGAGAAAGGAAAGTCAGGGGTGGCACTTAAAATTTTATCATATTTCCCGAACACTGATGCGAGACGGTCTATAGGCCCTGCAACGACTGATGCTAAAAGGAGGCGAAGATTGACTTCTCCGCTCCCCCGGCCCTGGTGTGCCCTGGTATGCCTGCTCTCTGCTCACTCCAAAGCAGGTCAAAGCAAAGATGCCACCAACTGCTGCCCTGCTGAGGGCAGAGCTGCCCGAGCTGGTTATGGATGCCTTGTGCTCCTGTGCCCCTGGGAAGCTCTTCTGCTCAGAGGGAACAGTGATCTGGGGAGAAACTCGTCCGTTGTGATGTGTCACCAGTGTGCAGCCACCAACCGTGAGGCTGGGGGCGTCTGCTGAGCCCTAATCGCATGCAGGTGCATGGCCCTGCAGCCGCGGCCAGCGGGAGGAAGCCCAGATGTTCTGCGAAGCCCGAGCAGAGTGGGTTTGCAGAGGTGGGATCCTGGGCCCTCTGTGAGGGAGGGAGGCCCTGCAGGTGCACCGCACTCCTGGCTGTCATGGAAGCCCAGTCACAGGGTCACATTCCCATCCCCGGGAAGAGGAATTTTCCCATAGACTCACCCAGCAAGGAAGTCTGTCCCAGTGTGGGGAGGTCAGCACAGCCCCTCTGCCAGAGCGTCTGAGGAATGCGATACAAAATGAAAACGCTCTGCTGTCCCGGAGCGGGCTCTCGTGTATTGTTGCTGTAATTCCCACTTGGGGTGTTACACAGGGTTAGCGCTCAACAAATAATAACCGCATACTTGGTAGTTGCTAATACCCAAACTCCAGAGGTTTTCTAATCATAGAAGAATGGAAGTAACAGTTGCAGCCGGACGGGCTGAAGAATGGGCCACGACGTGCCGTGGCCTTGCTAGTGCCAGATAGTGACAGTCTATGTCCTGGAATCTGTCTGACCCAACTGTGCAGAGCAAGGCTGAGGAAATGCTTAAGGGATAAAATAGCAAGCCTATGTCATACGTCCAGTTACATATTCAGTTTTGAGGGACAAGGAGTCCCAGTGATGTGATTCCCTGACAGTGTGACTGACTGAGGGAACTGTATTTCTGGAGACGTTGCCTATTAGGCAACCTATGCTACGTTGCTGCCTATGGCAGCAACTTTTATTAATTTAGGAAACAATATTTATTGACTATTCTGTGTGACAGGCCCTATTCTATAAGCCCTGAGAACAGAGAGGTGACTAAGATAAAAGTCCCATCTCCTAGGCCTCTCTTTTTAAGGGCAGGAAGGAGTGTTGATAGTGGGGCAGGAAGGATAAAAATCTAATTCCTGAAATAATGGCAAGTACTTCAATAGAGACATGACCAGGGGACCGTGAGGGTTCAGACGGAGGGAGGGAGGGGGAGAGATAGAGACAGAGAAACAGAGACAGAGAGACAGAGAGAGAGACAAGAGAGGACAGATAGAGAGAGACAGAGAGGACAGAGAGAGACAGAGACAGAGAGAGGACAGAGAGACAGAGACAGAGACAGAGGACAGAGAGAGAGAGGAGAGACAGAGAGGACAGAGAGAGGAGACAGAGAGAGAGGACAGAGACAGACACAGAGAGACACAGAGAGACACAGAGAGAGAGAGGAGGTGGGGGGGAGAGAGAGAGGCCACTCTGAGGGGCCGAAGCGGACAGAGGACAGAGAGACAGAGACAGAGAGAGGACAGAGAGAGAGAGAGAGGAGAGACAGAGAGGACAGAGAGAGGAGACAGAGAGAGAGGACAGAGACAGACACAGAGAGACACAGAGAGACACAGAGAGAGAGAGGAGGTGGGGGGGAGAGAGAGAGGCCACTCTGAGGGGCCGAAGCAGTTGTATTTGGGGGAGGGGTCGAGGCAGGGGCACTCTCAAAGCTGGAGCGGTGATCCCGAGGGTTCAGGGCACGCACGGCGCAAGTCCGGAGGAGCAGGGGGGAAGTCAGTGCGTCCGGAGCGCCCGGGGGCCGCGGCACAGCTGCCGAGACCGGAACGCGGGACTCAGCCCCAGCGCTGACCCGCGCAGGCCGCTGCCTGATGCGCACCCCGCACCCCAAAGCCGTGTCTGTTGTATCCTCTGTTCTTCTGACGCTACTCAGTTGTTCCCAACCCTCTCCTCTTCCCTTGCCCTGACGACCTGGCCTTCGCCGGCCCTCGCGTGACCCCTTCGCCAAGCCTCCACTCCTCTGGCCGCCTGCCCGCTGTCCCCTTCAGGAGGCAGCACGGCGCGTGGGAAGGGGTGAAGCCGTGTCGCTGGGGCAGAGCCCAGCTGTCACTCAGTGGCCGTGAGGTCTCGAGCACGTCACCTGCTTGGCACCCTCGTGGTAACACACGACTGTGAGGCCTGAATGAGACGCTGTGAAAGTGCAGGGTGAGCAGCACGTTCTTTCTCTGGACTTATTCTCTTCTCTTCCAAACCCACCCAAGTTCCACCTGTCCTTCTGGCACCAGGAGCAGCCCTGCCACACCCTCCCTCCAGCAGTTTTCTCTTTACAGAACTGCGGCAACCCGGAGCCTTCTCCAGCCCTCACCGTTTTGCTCTGGAGATGCCTTCAGCCAGCTGGAGAGGACAGACCCATATCCCACATCGGCTCCCCACGTGGCCACTGTGATCACTCACCTACACCTCCAGGGCACAGAGGCAGGAACCGCAGCCCCTTGGGAACGGAAGGCCTTCCTGTCCTCGGCACTCCTACAGGAGAGCTTCAGCCTTAAGCCCTCAGAGATGTACTAGTTCACAGAGCGCACTCAGTCCCAGGCACTGCCCGCTCCTTAAGCCCCACCCAGCAAGGAAAGGAGAAGCCCAAGGACATCTCTTCCCTCTGGCAAGAGGGGGCCAGGAACAAAGATGATGCCTCGTGTTATTTAAGAAACACTTTGCTTCCTACATCTTTCCAAAGGAGTATAAGCTCCTCAAGGGGATGTTTGGGTGTCCTGGGCTGTGTGTGGGAGGCCTGCAATGGCCTGGGGTCAGAAAGCTGTGTCAGGTGAGGGAGTGGTCTCCTCCTTCACCAATATGAACCAGAAATGCTGAGACGATTAGAATCAAATTTCAGACTGGGTGAAACACTGCAGAAGCTGGGATATCGAGGAGTCCTCCATTGCACCAAAGAGAAGAGAGTGTAAAAGACAAACAAGTTTGCTATCCTTCTCCTTTAGGTACCATTTAATAGAGCATCTACCAGACAGGGTGCTAAATACTATATGAAAGACCTCGTTTGACCCCATTAAAGACAAACAAAAACCCTTCCGAAGTCCAAAAGCTAACGCAAGTACTTTTGTAGATGAGGGCCAGTGGGGGAGTGAAGGAGAGGGCTCAGGGAGGTTAAGCCTCTGAACATCACAAACCTGATAAATGACAGATTCAGGATTTGAACCTCAGTCTTCGTTTACTTCCTAGAAGAAGTAATTCACTTTCTGGAAAAGAAGCAATAAGAGACAGATGCAGAAGGAGAGTGTGTTTTGTTTTGTTGGTTTTTTAAAATAATTATTCATATACATTTCAAAATCATCTCAAACTTACAAAAATGTTGCAAGAACAAAGAACTTTTTTTTTTCTCTGAACCATTTGAGAGTAAATTGACATAATGCCCCATGGCTCCCTGACACTTGTGTGTCTTCAGTACAAATAAGGACATTTTCCTACTTGTCCACAATACAACCAGTGAAATCAGAAAATTAACATTGTTCTCTTATTCCCAGCTAATCTTCAGATCCCATTCAATGAAGTTTTGCAAACTGTCCCAACAGTTTTTTTTTTAATAACAAAAGCATCTAATCCAGAATCAGGTATTACACGTTAAGTTGTTGTGTCTCCTCATGTCTGGAATTAAATTTAATTTTAATATAATGTAGGCTAACGAAAAATCAAGCCTTTGGAGGTCACTGGCTCTCTAAGGGTTGAGTGGAGAGGCCAATGGTGAGAGGGCTGCTGCCTTGGACGCCTGGCCACGAAAAGCCACAGCGGCTGCCTCTGGAGATTCTCCCCCATGGTCCAGAGCAGACTCGGAACAGCTGGTCACGATTTCCAGTTTAGGCCTTTCACTCAGCCCTAGATAACCCCAGCTGAAGTTATTATATCTTTGACAAGGGCCATTCAAGTGGCTGACTGGGATATACAGGCAGAAACGCTTCTGGAAAATGGATTTCATCCACTGCTTACCCACTTTAGTCTTTTGTTTATTTTTTATTATGATGAAGTTTAATAATAATTATTATTAATATAGCCAGTCTTTATTGAGAAGATACTCTTGGTCAGGCATTGTGCTCAATGCTTTCATTTAATCATCCCATTGCATTCTTCAACAATATGAGGTACATATTATTATTAATCCTATCTTATAAATGAGGACATTGAGGCATGGAGAAATTAGATGAAGTTGTCTAAAATCACACAGACAGTAAGGCCTCCAGAGTTCACATACCCTATCACCTCATACATATGCACGGAAACATTTTTGCTTAATTCCTAATGAAATAAAATGAACTTCAATCTCCTGAAATCTGATTCTTCCTTCTCTAAAAGAAGCACAGAGAAAATGGCTTTTCAATTTAACAGAGAGACTCTGACCCGAGTCTAACTCAGGAGGATGCTAAGATTGTACCCCTCTTCCCCCCAACACACAGAGATCAGGCCAGGCAAGGTCAGAAAGTGTGGATAAAACACTTATTTTGAAAATTCATTTGGTGCTTAGATGATAAACAGGAAATTTACTTTATCATTTTACTTCTTATCATTTTTTAAGCTCTGGTAACCTTTGGTTTATCAGACATAATTTCATACATGTGGACTCCTGAAATAGGAAGTAATGTTGTAAAGTCATGCTAAAAGAAAAGCTGGGCATGTTATTCTGCATTCCAGTAGCATGACTTACCCAGTACTTGCTTAGTACTACTGAGCATCTCCTGTATGCAAGGCACTTCAGAGCCATGAGACCGAGCTCCTAACATCAGATTTCTAGAAGGCCTCCCTACACAGTTGCCAATAAGGACTCTGTATGCAGCCTTGCGCCAGTGGCTTAGGCATCTACTGGCTCCTTTCCGGGGCCAAGAGCACTGCTTGCCCGGAGCTTGGCCCCTCCCCTCTGAGAAGTCATTTGCTCTGACATGGCAGCCATGCCAAAGGGTCATAACTCATACAACGCTCACCCCTGGGCTGGCACATATCAGAGGTGAATCTTTCATCAGGGGGCTTTAGGTTTTGAGAAGAAGGACAACACCCCATTGTCCTTAAGGAATGGGACACCGTGAGGGAGATTTCCTCTAGGAGAAAATGGAATGTTTCTATCTATCATCAACCATCTCTGCAGTCAGCGGGACCTACTGGCTCCTAAGTTCCCAGGATTGAGTCAATTTAGGGAAGGAAGCAATATTGTTAGCCTGCTCTAGGCCAGAGAACAAGTTTCTTCTTTACTGGACCTCAAGGTGCCCGGAGAGGGTGAATTCACATAATTTAATGGGTTGTTTTGGTTCATTAGTAAAACACTTTCTTTCCAACTAACAAAACTAATGGAGAAATCATTTATGGTAATTCTCTAGTCAGCAATTAAAAGATGCCCTTTCAAAAATTACTTACTAGAAGATTTTCAGAAGAAAAGAATCATAATGTAGCTGACAATCTATCCACAATGCCTTTATAGTACTTGGTTCATTGCTGGTCCTGTGGAGTCTGACTGAAAAAAATCACCGAAGGGGCAGTTGCATGTGGCAGGTACAAGGCTGATGTGGGACAGCCTAGGGCCTCCCCACCCTGGCTCTGGAGAAGAGGAGCCTGCAGGGGCTCACAGCCAGAGCTTGCTGGCTGTCTGTGGAGGAAGGCAGAACTGGGATCCTTCAGTAACCCTTATTAGGTGTTAGTTGACCAGGGCAATGTCTGCCGAGCTTTATTTGCTGACTCTACCGCAGGCAGATCGGGAAGCCACACTCCTCGGGAAAGGAGGCGAGCAGTGCTTCCCCTGCCACTGGCTCTGCTGGGGCTTGTGCCACTGGCCGCCAGACAGCAGGCTGACTTGGTGGTTTGAGACATGCTGCAAGGTAGTAACAGGTGGGGTGTGCAGGCTGTGCTGATATCCAGTCTGATTCTGATGATCTCAGCCAAGACCTGTGCAGTTAGTCTGGGCTGATCTTCAGCTTCTGTCCTTAAGAGAGACCCAGGTCCACTGCCAAGATCCACTGCTCATCACTTCCTGCTACTGGACTTGAGTGTATCCTTCTCATGATCTCATATGCTTCACATATCCGACTACACACTTAACATTCAGCGGTCTCTTACATTTTCTAGCAGGTCTTTCATAATTTTCTCTAGGGGAGCCTATTCTACATTGTAACTCAATTAAAATCAACTAAATTTAGATTTCCTTTTGTCTGCAAGGATCTCACCTACCAAAATAAACTGTATGGTGCCACTGGGCATCTCGTGCAAACATAAGAGACTTTGTTTAGATCACTGTGTTCCCTGAGTCTTGGAAAATGTGTTGTTAATCCTGTGGAATATTGATCAACTGTGTTTATTTCGGTCTGTAGCATGGGGAGCTGGGAGCTGATAGTTTTTAAACCAAGAGGGTCTCACTTTTTTTCTCTTCTAATAGCCAACATTAAAATTAAACATTTACCTACTAAGTATACTACTTACTACTAAGTACACCTACTGCCTTTATGTAGTAGCTGTCAATGCTTGCTCCTTGTGTCAGTATTTATATTTTGGACAGATCATCCTTTAGCCAGTCAGCTACCATGTCTGCCATTTCCTGGTAAAAATAGAGGATAAAATCATGAGGTATTTTTTTCTCACAGAGACGAATATCTCCTTCTGGAAAATCTTTCTTCATGTCTTCATAGTACTCTTTTGGACACCAAGCATCTATAGTACCATAGTAAAATGTAAGCTAGAAGACAAGACAAAAACATTTTATTAGAAAACACTTCCCCTCCCAACACGGATATGACGCCAGCAACCTGTAATGCTTTGAAAACAGCCCCTGCACCTGGCACTATAAGCGAGTCCCAAGGCTCCCTCCAGAGAGTGGCTCTCTCAAGGCAGTGAGCTTTCATGGCTTATGGGAGCGAACCTTGGCATCTGATGGAAAGAAACCCATGTAGGGAGAGCCTGGTGTGATACATCACCCATGATTCACTAAAAGGACTCGCCAGCAAAGTTGTGTATGTTGAGGTTGAGATGGACACTGGAGAGATGGCTGATGAGGGCAAGGAAGAGTTACTGAGACATAATCACTGAGTAACTAGTAACCATTCATTATACACTTAATCGTTTTCATACAGCCACGTGCTAGGCATATGGGACATGCTTGTTGGATGTATGCAAAGATGAATCAGATGGACTCTGCTTCTTAATGTAGCAGATGAAATGTTATCAGAACTCTGAGAGTGTCTATGACATATCTAGGAATAGGCTCCAGGTAGCAGGAGAGTGTGCTGATTCAGTGGGGAGGTGTTACAATCATACTTCAGGTGACAGAAAGCAGGCTGGATGGAGACAGAGCTTCCTTTGCGGCATTACTAAGATGCTTATTGACTATTGATCTGTACCAATCCCTGATAAACATATACACACATGTTCATGCATACACATATATGTATATACACATACAAATGTGTACACACGCACACATATGTGTACATACGTATGGGCACATAAGCATATATACACCACCTATGTATATATAAATATGTATATATGTGTATATATGTGTATTTATGTGTATAAACACATATACATTTATAAGCATATACACACACATCTTTATCTCTACGTCTAGCGCTAAGCTGCTGTTCTTCACTGAAAAACTATGTTCTACTTCTGTATTTCTGAAAAAAAAAAAAGCAACAAAAGTGAAATCCTATTCAGAAGGGTACATACTGGTAATTTCTACCAAAAAAACCCGAAAACTAAATTTTAAGCCCCCTCTGACATCTGTTATCACTGAAAAAAAAGAGTTATGCCGTAAGTGGCTAGTTATAGTCACTTGTAGTTTCCATAACACACAAAATTTGTTCACTCATTCAAACACCACATCTTTATCTCTACGTCTAGCGCTAAGCTGCTGTTCTTCACTGAAAAACTATGTTCTACTTCTGTATTTCTGAAAAAAAAAAAAAAGCAACAAAAGTGAAATCCTATTCAGAAGGGTACATACTGGTAATTTCTACCAAAAAAACCCGAAAACTAAATTTTAAGCCCCCTCTGACATCTGTTATCACTGAAAAAAAAGAGTTATGCCGTAAGTGGCTAGTTATAGTCACTTGTAGTTTCCATAACACACAAAATTTGTTCACTCATTCAAACACTTAATCGTTAATCTATTCAGCAAATACTTATTGAACATCTACTCTGTATTAGGAACCTGGAAAACAGATAATAAGACAGTCTCTGGGGGAGGGAAGGACTGGAGGCACCACATACACAAGACAATTAGCCCAGATAAGGGCATCTGGTGGGAACCAGCGGGCAGGAAAGGCTCCCTGGAGCACTGATGTCCAAGTTGAGTCTTCAAGTTAGGGGAGCACACTGTGGGGAGTATACCAAGCAAATAAAAAGTATGAAGGAGCATGGCACGCTTGGGAATTGGAAGTAATTTTAAATGGCTGGGCTTCCCTGGTGGTGCAGTGGTTAAGAATCCGCTTGCCAACGCAGGGAACACAGGTTCGAGCCCTGGTCCGGGAAGATCCCACATGCCGTGAAGCAACTAATCCCGTGCGCCACAACTACTGAGCCTGCGCTCTACAGCCCGTGAGCCACAACTACTGAGCCCACACACCGTAACTACTGAAGCCCGCACGCCTAGAGCCCGTGCTCCACAACAAGAGAAGCCACCGCAATGAGAAGCCCGTGCACCACAACCAAGAGTAGCCTCCACTCGCTGCAATTAGAGAAAGCCCGCGCACAGCAACGAAGACCCAACAGAGCCAAAAATCAAAAAAAAAAAAAAAAAAAAAAAAAGGGCTGGAATATGGGAGATAAGTCTGGAGAGCTGGTGGAGAGAGATGAAGTCATGAACAGCCTCTGTGCCCCACTAAGGAGGTTGTAACTTGTTCTGAAGTCCACAGAAGCTAACAAAAGACTTCACACAATGAAGTGATGTGATTAAGTCTGTATGGTAGGAAACTTACTGCGGCTGCAGTGACGAAGAGATTGGAGCAGACCAAGCAGAGGCGGGAGGAGGATATAGGAAATACGTGTTATTGCCCACCGGATAATTTTCTACTTGGATCATTAAATCCATTACCTGAATACGGACAGGTGAGATCACTCTTATAAAAATACCAGCTTTTATTACAGTAATGTTATGATGTAACCAATATTTAAAGAGATGGTTAATTAAAAAGCACTTTAAAGAGGAGAATATCTAATGTAGTACTCCAGAGAGTCAATTACTAACAAATCAACTTTGAGTTGTAGACTTATTCCAAAACAGGGATTTTTCTGGCTTTCACCTGGGCTTTGGTTTTGAAAGCTGCAAAGGATCTGTGGCGCCCAGATTTCTCACTGAATTTCCTCTTTCTACTCTCCTGTTTTTGTCACTACAACCATTTCTGGGCATGCCAAAGGTCCCAAGCCACACTTATTTTTGCCAGGGCTCTCAGCAGTGTATGAAGTTCCTTTTGATTCCTGGAGAACAGGAGAGCCTGGCAGTTGCCTGGTTCTTTCTTCCTGGTGCCGGTCTCTCTATAGCTCTAAAATGCTGCAACTGCACAACCAGTGGGTGACTATTCTGGCCAGTTGTGGAAAAAATAAATTTCTCAGAATTTCTCAGCAACCACCTTGCCACAGCTTCCCCTTGCGATACTGCTGGGAGTACAAGCTGTCCGCAGGCATTAATGATCTACCAATAGGGCTAATAACTTTAGATTCTCTCTAAACCACTCCCTACTCTTAGCACCAAGAATCCTTTAAATTATATCTAGGAAACAGCATCTGGAACAGTCATTATGCACAGTTGTTCAGCACTTCCTCAGAGTATGAAACAGTGTTGAGAAATCTAGAAATGCGAAATTCAGACTTGGGCTCGTGTCCATTAGGTCCACTGCACTCTCTTGCCCGAAGACACTGGGACACTGAGAAGGGTACTGTGGGAGCCCTCACACCAGTACAAGCTATGGTGGTGAGGTCTTGTGAAAAACCCTAATACAAAAGGGTCAACTAGAAGGAAAGCAAGGCAGGAAAGACCTCCTCCAATGAAGTCGCTTTGACAAGGAGGAAAGCATCACTGTGGCACCTGCTGTTACTTTCCGCCTAACTCTTCAAAGACTGTTTCTATGGAGCGTTTCCTTTTCAGTGAGGCAATTACAACTGGAATTGTCTCCATTGAGAAATCCAGCTTGATGAGCCTTAGCACTGGGGAAACGCCATTCCTTCCCTCATGCATGAAGGTATCAGACAGTTGAGCAGGAGTAATAAATATGGATTACAGGAACCCACCCCTACCTTCAGGTATCAAGAGACAAGTCCTGTCCAAGTAGTTGTGGGGCACGCGCTGCCCAAGGCATATGCTAGGAACCTCAACACAAAGTGACGTCAGTGTTCAAGACAGCATAACAATGAGGATCATAGATTTCCCATACGTTCATCTGATTTTACCTCTCAATCCTCCATACTGTAATCATTTTGAGGGGGCTGTATTTGGTTACATTTCTAAGTGATAGTAGGGTAAGGTCTTTTTGTTTTGTTTTGTATTGTTTATTTAAGCTCTTCTTCAGAAGAAGGGTTCTGTAAGAAAATCTTGGCTTACAAGTCAAACACGTGGTTATTTCTATTGCCTTTACATACACTGGCTCAAGATACTTCCTGATCCCTACAGATTATAAGTCACAGGCAATAGATCTGAAGAGAGGACTCTGCACCTGTAACCTGAAACAGGAAACTGGAAAAGTATGGGGTGTGTGGTGGTAGTGGTGGGGGACGTGGAAGGACAGGTGAGGTATAAAGAAAGAAATAACTGGACACCAAAGCGTAGTGGTGAAGAGTGTACACTACTACTACGTCGATATGTAAAAATGATTCACAACAAATAACGATGACCTGATGAAAACTGAGAATGATTTGCCAGGCTCTCTGCTAAGTTTTGTGTTCACTGAGTCCTTATAATAATATTCAGAGGAAGGTATTTTATTCCTGTTTTACAGAAAAGGAAACTTAGGCTTAGAGAGACTAACTTGCTTAAGTTGAAACAATTAGTGAATATAACCCAGTGAAAAACTGAGTTATAAATCCCGAGATGGCATTCCTAATCAGTACTTTTTACTACTATTTACAATTAAGAATAAACTGAACCATGGTATGAAAACACAAACCTGAAGACTGAGAGGTCTTAAACTGCTTATGAAAACTACCTGAATGTGACAATCACTGACACGCACAAATTTGATGTATACAGTTCTTCTGGGGTGCTGCATGCCATAGGGGTGATGAAAATACTGGAATTGTTAACCAAGAATCTCAGGCTATCAGAAGGATGTTTAAATCAAATGTTTACAAGAAAATAAATTATTTCCTATAGTTTATTTCTCCTTGGCACTTGCTTTGATATGCATGAGAGTTGATAAAGAGTATACATTATTGAGATGGAAATTATTCTATTTCCAAATTGTTATGTTAAGTAATCGTTTCTCTATTAAACACAACATTTAATTTTCTCAATTCTAGGTTCTGATTGCCCAGGATTTTGCTTTTCTCTGTGTACCTTCTACAGTAAGGTGGAATTATGGTTACTGTGATAACCACAGTTATCACAGATAGTCTCTGTGCTCACAGACATATTTTCCTTTAACTCTTCAGTTGCCCCTAAGGAGACATGTCCCTGTTAAAATGTCCCTGCAAATTGCTGCAGCTTGCCCCCATAGAGCAGCCACAGTTGTCTTTTCCAATGGCTTTTTTTTTTTTTAACTTTTTGCTCCTGAAACTGCAGATTCCCAGCATTTCCACCCAAAATGACTCTAAACCTATCTCCCATCTGGCACTGGCTAAGTGGCTGAAATTCAGAAGTAAGACAGCTCTGCCCTGGAGAAGCTCCAGAGTAGCGAAGAACTCAGGCATGTACAAGCTGGCCCTTAAACACAACAGGCAGAGAGAGGTACGAACAAAGTACTGTAGGAGCCAGAAGCAGGAAAACCTGACTTCTGCCCTGATTGATGCAACAAAGCTTTGTTTTAGTATTCATTGAGTTGCTGACTTTTATGCATTCCTAATAGAGGATTTATTTTAAGAACAAAAGACATATTAGAAACCACCTTATGATACAAGGTTATATATTTGATTTAGCTAATAACTAACAAAAATCACTTCTAATGATATATCAACATCTTAAAATATTAAACATGAAAAAAGCCACACACAGAAGTCTCTATCTGGTGATAATAAATATTATTCAGCTATAAAAAAAGAAGGAAATCCTGCCATTTGCGACAACATGGATGGACCCTGAAGGTATTTTATGCTAAGTGAAGTCAAACAAATAAAGACCAATATTGTATGATCTCACTTACATGTGGAATCTAAAACAAAAAACCGAATTCACAGAAACAGAGAACAGACTGGTGGTTACTAGTGGCAGGGGGTAGGGGGTGGAGGAAATGGGTGAAGGTGGTCAAAAGGCATAAACTTCCAGTTATAAGATAAATAAGTTCTGGGGATGTAATATACAGCATGGTGACTATAGTTAACACTATACTGTATATTTGAAAGTCGTTAAGAGAGTACACATTAAAAGTTCTCATCACGGGCTTCCCTGGTGGCGCAGTGGTTGAGAGTCCGCCTGCCGATGCAGGGGACACGGGTTCGTGCCCCGGTCCGGGAAGATCCCACATGCCGCGGAGCGGCTGGGCCCGTGACCCATGGCCGCTGAGCCTGCGCGTCCGGAGCCTGCGCTCCGCAACGGGAGAGGCCACAGCAGTGAGAGGTCCGCGTACCGCAAAAAAAACCCAAAAAAACCCAAAAAAGTTCTCATCACAAGAAAAAAAACTGTAATTAAGTGAGGTGATAGATGTTAATTAAACTTGTGATAATCAGTGGGCAATATATACATGTATTAAATCATTATGTTGTACACTTTAAACTAATACAATGTTATGTGTCAATTCTATCTCAATAAAACTGGAAAAAAAATCTCTATCTGAATTACTTCTTTCTATTCAGTAGCTGAGTAGGACTACAGGCATCATAGGAATTGCTGGACAAGAGCAACAGGCTGCTGCTTCTACCCTCCCTGTGAAGTCAGACACGTAAGCCTCGACCCTGCAACCTTAAAGGAAACCTATTCTGTAACATAAGCATCTCCTTTCAGTTATTTGAAAATCCCATCCCTCTCAGGAACAGAGAGGTAGCGGTCACAAAGCTTTAACAGTTCACTGCAGCCTTTCTGAGCAACCATTTTTAAGAACTTGAACAACTGCTGAAGAAAGGGAGATGGTTTAGAAAATTCATTTGCCGATTTACCTTGTTTTCTTTCTTTCTTTTATCTAGAACTGGCTCAATTACCATTCTTAAAAAAATGAGAATTAGGGCTTCCCTGGTCGTGCAGTGGTTAAGAATCCACCTGCCAATGCAGGGGACACGGGTTCGATCCCTGGTCCGGGAAGATCCCACAAGCCGCGGAGCAACTAAGCCCGTGCGCCACAACTACTGAGCCTGCACTCTAGAGCCCGTGAGCCACAACTAATGAAGCCTGCGCACCTAGAGCCCATGCTCCGCAAAAAGAGAAGCCACTGCAATGAGAAGCCCGCGCACCGCAAGGAAGAGTAGTCCCCGCTCGCCGCAACTAGAGAAAAGCCCGCACGCAGCAACGAAGACCCAAGGCAGCCAAAAATAAAATAAATAAAATAAATTTATTTTTTAAAAAAGGGAATTAAAATCCCTAAAAATTAAAAAAAGTGGCTGAGGACAGAGGCGAACACACAATCCTTCACAAGCACCGAGCCCTGCTCCCCCTGAAGGCATCTAGGGGAGCAGCGGGAATTGGGTGCGAAAGGAGTAGGAAGTCCAAGTGGGTTAGGGACTGGGCTACCCTCCAGTAGCTGGAACAATCGTGCATCAAAAGCCCTGCAAAGTGGGGCTCTCTTCTTTCTGCACGATTCAAGTGTAAAGGGCCAGAACCTGTTCATTCCCAAACGTAAGTCACTGCTCCTTCCAGAGTAACTAGCTTCGTCTCTTTCTTACCTGGGTCTGGAGTGAGAAGCTGACCCAAGGCCTCTATCTTCCTCTGGTGAGGCAGCAGAGTATGAGGCCCTGGGAGCAAATTTATCCTCCTGTGCTTCTGTCTCTCCCTGGTTATATGCCTCAGGAAACTGGCAGACGTGCTGGGGAGGGTCTTGCTTAACTAACTTAGAGAAATGGCCAATTCCAGCTCATCTGAATTCTCCGTACTGGGCCCAAGTCCTGGTAAAGTTTAAGTACTACTGTGTCTTCCTTCACTGCTGTTGCTATACGACATCTCCCTTAGGCATTTTATGGGAAGCAGTGGCCAGAATGGGATTGGGGCATTCCAGGGTCACTTGGCTACATATTTAATAGTACCAAAATCTTTCATTATAGAATGAAAATATCTGAAGGGGTGTGCAGGGGGAGGAAAAGTTAGGCAAAGTCTTTTTAAAGTACTCAGAGGCATATCTAGGATATAACTAACTTTGTAATAATAATAATAAACTTTTATTGAATGCTTAGTACATGCCAGACACTCTTGCAAGGTCTTTATATGAATTGCATATAGCATTATAGTTTTGGAACAACTGTATGAGAATAGATAGTATTATTAAACTATTTTATTGATGAAGAAAGGAGACACGGTGAGGTCAAGTAACTTAACCAAGGTCACATAAGTAAGCAATGGTGGAGCTGGAGTTTGAACCTCAGGCTGTACCTCTGAAGACTCTGCTCCCCGATAGGTTCCTCCTCCTCCCGAACGCGCTCCACGAGAAAACTCAAGGGCATGCTGACACAAAGGAGTGCCTAAAATGAAGCTCTCAAGGTCAAAATGATTGAGATACAAACAAACCTATCTATTTCCAGGATGATTATGATATTCTGAACAGGCTTCAAATTAAACAGGCAGAACTAACTAACACAATCAGTTTCAGACCGAGGTTGGCGGAAAGGCAGTCCTGGTTAGCTGCTCCAGAGAGCACATCCTATGCTCCACTAAGCGGGACGCGTGCATGTCCGAAGGATTTGCATGCCCAGATCGGCAAACAACTGTGCAAGGTTTGTTTGTTCCCAAAGGCAACACGCGCCTCTGGGCTCAGGCGGGCTAAGCAGGCTGGGGAGAGCCGGCAGGGGGGTCCCTGTTCCTGAGGACACCCTGCCCCTTTCCCAACCACACTGTTGGCCCCAGGCCGGCCCTCTGGGGGCAGGGGCAGCACCACTTGGCAGGAAGTCCTTCCACCGCTGCCTACCTTCATCAGAAAGCAGCGTCTCGTGTGCTCTCGCTGGGAACAATTTCAGACCCCTATTGACTGATAGTGATGTTCAGAATTGGTCTGGCAGTAGCACACACCAGCTGTTTCCATAAGCCTAGGCCAAGGATGGTCACGGCAGTTTAGAATTTCCCTCCTAAGTGAGTTTTAAATGAAAACTCCAAGTTTCTAAACCAAACACGAATTCACTTTTCTTTGAATGAGAATACATCCCCTTATAGCTGAGAACAATGACAGAATGGGAATGCTGACCTCCTATTTGCCTCAGACACACCAGGTGCCTCATAATGCAGAGCATACCCCAGCGGCTCCCAGAAGGATTGGGACTGGGGTGGTGAAAATGTACAGTTGATTCTCTTACTTTGGTCTATTCCATCCTGGTTCTCATTCCCGTCCCTCCCCCCTCCATTTCCGTCTTATTCATTAGTTCCTCTCCTTCCTCCCAACCTTTAAATGTGTTCCCCAAGGGTCAACCTTTAGATGTATTCTCTCCTTATACTACATACTTCCTTGGGTTACTATGTCCATGCTCATGGCTCCAAATATATCCTCATCATTCCCAAATCAAAATTCAGCCCAGATTCCTCTTCTAGGCTTCACACCCATATATCCAGCTACCTGCCAGACATGTGTCCCCCTGGATGTCCCACAGGTATCTCAAACGAAAGTACCAAAATGAACTACTTTCTCAACCAGCTCCCACAACTTGCTGGCACTTCTTCTCCCATATTCCCTATCTTGTTACAAAATCCAAATACAGAGAAATAATCTTAGACTCCATCTCCATTCTCTCATATTCTATGAGTACTAAGTGTCTTTGATTCTACTTCCTAAATCTTTCCAAATTCTACCCCTTCTTTATCCCCAATTCCACTGCCTTAGTTCTTGTAAAAGTCTTCTAAACAGTTTTCCCACTTCAAATTTCATTCTTTTCCAACATTCTGATACACATTTTCCCCCAAATAATCCCTCTCATTGGTTAATCTAGCCACATTCCTAGGACTAACTGATATGAACTGGCACCTCTGAACTGGCTGTTTGTTCACAGATGGCATATGTTCTGATGGGTCAGTGGTTATGTCATATGGTGGTCAAACATTCTGAGTATCACCCTGATTATTACCCCCTTCCTTAAATCCTTCAATGGTTCCCTAACAACTCAAAATAGTCTCTTTAGTGTAGCATATCATGGCTTCTTGTTTTCAGGCCAGTGCCCAAACCACAATACCATACTCCCTAACCTTTTCTAGTGCCTCAAAGCAACTTCTTCACCTGGGATCTACAGGTCCACGCAGTTTCATGGGTAGAGGCAGTGGCAGTTGAGGGGAGCGGGGTAATGTAAACTTGGATGGGAAAAAGAATATATCATTTTTTTTTGCTAACCTCTAACAATTTAGCATTTCCTTCAATTATGAACACAGGCAACAAACCACAGAAATATTAGATATACCTATCTTTTGTCATCTATAAAATTACTAAAATTTCCAAATTACAGTAAAATTGTTTTAAGTAACTAAAAGTTCATGCACATCACTACATATTTACAACAGTAATTCTGACTGCTATTATATCTCATTATTTAGTTTGTTAATAAAGATGCACAAATGATATATCACAAATTTGCTTTTAATATATTTTGATAACTATACTTCAATATAATTTTTCGGGGGGTAATCTCAGGTATTTATTTCATGCACTTAAAAATATTCTTCTGAGAAGGAGTCCATACACGACACAGCTGGAGAGATCCACGGCACACAAAAGGCTTAGAATCTGTAACAGCTTTCCTGTCCATCCATCTAGTATACATCTATTGATTGTTCACCAGGTATCATGCATTATGCTAGGCCACAGGGATACCAAGATGAGAAAAACCTTCAAGGTGGGTGAGAGGGGAAAACCGACTGTTTAAATACTGTGTGATAAATGCAATATTATAACTTTACATATGGAGCCATGGGAGCCGAGGGGAGGGACTTCTAACCAAGACCAGGGGCTGGGGAAGGCCTCTTAAAGATGACAATGGAGCCAAGTCTTAAAGGACAGGTAGAATTTAGTCAGGTGAAGAAAGAACACAACCTATGATGCCATAGGCCCTACTATATTCTTTTAGAAACAACTGAGTCTGACATATTTGCTTCAAGAAAGGGAAATAACCTGATGTAGTGCTGTAGCACTGTCTGACACCGTCTGTAAAGTCTCTAGACCTTGGAAAGAAGGAAGGGAGACAATCAGCTCCGGAGATTTTTCAGAGTTAAAAAGGCGCATTTCCCTCAAGAAGATAAAAAGTTCTCTTCATGTGGAAATTCAGTGGTAAAAATTTTGAAGTTAGAACCAAAGTCTGCTGATTATGATATAACAGTTTTCTAGAGGAGGAGAAAGAATCCAAAAGCCATCCACATGAGGTAGTAGAGTGACTGTTTTTAGACTAAATCTCCTGTGGCTTCCTGACTGGATGGCACAAAGATACATTTTCCAGAACTGTTTTAAAAGTTGAATAATAGATATATTTAACGATTTTTGCAACGAAATGTGTGGCTCAAAACATCTTTACAATGGACAGTCCTGGAGAGGCACAAAGTTTCTGAATGCTCATATTTGGGCAGAAATGAGACAGCGTATCCTTGACTAGAATATTTAAAGTAGGGATATGTCTAGTCTTGGGAATTGATTTTCAAGTCTGACTAATTATCAGGGTTGTTTGGAAGGCAGGGGAAAATGCCCACTATTTTGCTAGAACGATGTGCCCTTTTAAGTTTCCTTACTTTCTCAAGCAGACTGAGACATATGTTGATTCAACTTTTACCAATATTAAATTACAGCATGTTTCCATTTTTTTTCATTACAGAAACAAAAAAATTGCAATAAACTTCCTGTCTTTCTATACCTCGTTTCACTTAGAAATTGGAATTGTATTATTCTAGTGGAGAGTTCAAACTTAGCTGGTAGAAAGGACATTCAATTAACTGCAGGTAGCTGTGCATCATTAAACTAAACAATGCCTTGCTATCGCAAACTCAACAAGTACATGTCATGTTATCTTAAAAACAAAATAAAACCATTCCCTGTAGTTGGAAAAGTTTAGTCCTGTGACCGTGTGTTAATATTAACCTTGAAATGCCTGCCATCTACCATTATACCCCCATATTTCTCCCACAGAAGTGTCAGTAAAGTACGGTCCTGACACGGTTACCATGAGCAGCCCTCTATCTGGGAGTGATTACACTTGCATATGGATTTAACTTAGGACAGGAATAAGTTAGCACCTTCCTTTGACCTCCTTCTGAGCACAACATACAAAGAGAATCCAGGAATGATGAGTACTTTAAAGCAGCTGGCTTCCACAGGTGGTAAGACGGGCTTTGACACATGATGGGTCTAGTCATTCAGCAAGTGTGAATTTTGGAAATGAGCATCTGCCAGTCTTATTATTAAGTGGGAACTGAGTTGTTTTTATGAACTTCCAGCCTTGAGAACTTAAGCACAGCTTTGAAACAAATTCACTTATAATTTAACTAAAAAATAAAATACTGTTTTTCTTGCATTTTCACATACGTCAATGAGTGGAAACAGTTGAAAGCCCTGGAAAGAGGGTCCTTATGAGGCCCCAACCTCCCCCATTCAGCTAATGAGGGTTTCCTCTGTCTTCCAAATTTCAATCTCTGGCCAATTGCTATTTTAGAAATATGATGACCACTATGGCCATAAGACAAACACAGACTGGCACTTTCAAAAGTCCTCTCTGGGTGAAGCTACGATAGATCGATATTCTAAAAATATTGTTTTAAGAACATATACATTTCTTGCTTTAAGATAATTGTATTGGGAGGTTATAGAAATAGGAATTAACACTATAGGCAAGTTTAAGTCAAATGTCTCAAAGTTTATGAAGAGATTCTAAACCCAGCAGGATATCTAAGATTTTACTTGCAGATTGTAGGTTCCTGGGCCCTGTAAGAGTTGGTCACTCAGTGGGGCTCGTTTCATTGCATCCAGCAGATGTCACGGTTTAGCACCGGACTGCAAAACTATATACTAGCACAGTCCAACAGAAATACAAAGGCACACAGGTAATTTAAAAATTTCTAGTAACTACATTTTAAAAAGTATAAAGGAATGAATGAAATTGCTTTTAATAATATATATTATTTACCCCCACGTATCTAAAATAGTATCATTTCAACAGGTAATCAATATAAAAATATTAATGAACTATTTTGCTTATTTTTTTGGTACTAAGTTTCTGAAATCCAATGTGTATTTTACAGTCATGGCACATCTCAATTCAGAGTAGCCACAAATAACCACATGTGGTTACCGTGTTAGATGGTACAGCTCTATCCTATTCAGTTGTACAGACAGACAGCTGTTATCGACAGACAGACAAATGATGCCATGGGAGTACCAGGGCCACCTTAATTCTAGGGTGCTTAGACATATTCTAAACCATGGCCCCTCACAGTTTCAGAAACTGTGCTTCCAAATACGCCTGTGTTAAGATTCTAGCACTTACAGCAGCAACTCAAAAATGCTAAATATTTCAATTGTTGCCTTTCTGCACCTGCTTGTATAGAAAACTCGCCTTGGTGTCAGCTGGGCATTCCTACTCTAATGCACTGGAGAATGAGAAAGACGGGCTCACTGGATCATCAGATCATAGGCATGTTAGTTCTTTTCCAATGTTTCATATTTTAACGTAACTCATTTCTTCCATAAATATTATTGAGTCTTTTCAGTACAAAGCTCTAGAGAGAAGTATCGATTCTAAAAATAAACCCAACAAAAACAGGTGGTAAAACATATTTAAGTAACTATGCAGTCAGCTTTACTTACTTTCTATGCAACTTTCAAGGACTGCCTTAATGTTAACTAGAAGTAGAACCTGATCTGAAATTTACAAACCCTTGAGGTCTTACAGATTCTAAACCAACTATAGCCTTTCATCCTCAGTTACGTATTTCTACCCATCTACTTACTTCCTTGTAGCACGAAAGTGATTACCTTAGATAAATGTTCCTTTATGGTTTCATTGTCTCTCTTCACCACCTCCATCATTTCTTGGCTCCCAAGGTAGGCAGCATTAACTACATTAAAAAAAAAAAGGCAAACACTTAGAATATATAGAACAAACACAAATATCAAATTAATTGTAGTATATTCCTGTTTTACTCTTTTCTTTTGCCAAGTGCTATGTGATGTGAGATATGAGTGAGGCCAAGAGAGGCATGTGAGTCAGCAACATGCACTGTTTCTGGAAACAAGAGCGTGCCCTGTGGAAGAGTCTCTCTCACCCTCACCTGGCTTTCTCAATAGCAACGTTAGCAGTATGATGACCTAATGTCAGATGCCAAAGCAGATGTGTGTAATCATACCCGATCAAGGCATTTTTATGATTTAAGGATTAGAATCACAAATTTTGATAGATAAATCATGTATACCAGGGAAACCACACACAGTTACGAACATGAAACCATCTTGATAATTTTTTAAAAAAGGACACAACTACAAAGAATGTTTATTTTAAAACAGGTTTAAGCGATCTTTAAGAGTTGCTTATGAGGGTTAGTTCTATTATACTGACTGTGGAATGAGCAGAGTGACCCTCATTTTCAAGATGTCAAATAACTGAGAAAAAGGAAGAACGCCAGAGATAACATGAATTTATGTGATTTTCTGGTCCTGCTACACAAATTTTCATTTGATTCTCTGTGCCTTGAATTCTACTGTGATTGGTGTTTTTATTGTTACTTTGCTTTCTTTTTGGCATCTGCCTATTTGTCTTTTACTTTTAGTCTTTTGTCATTTTGTTTTAAGTATGCCTCTTGAAATCACAAGTAGATTTCTTTAAAAACAAAATTTAAAGTCTCTCTCTCTTAAATAAAGGGACTTAACATACTCACGTATATTGATATAAAAGATATTTGGTCTGACTCCAGTCAGTAGGCAGAATAAAGTAAATAATGAAGTTCACAGCAGAAATTAATGAAATAGAGACCAGAAAAACAACTGAGAAACTAAATGAAACTAAAAGTAAGTTCAATAACTGATAAATCTTTAGCCAGACTGATCAGGAAAAAAAATGTGAGAAGACATAAAACATTACCAGTATCAGGAAAGAGAACTGACAACCCTTCAGATAATACAGACATCAAAAGGATAATCAAGTAATTTTGTGGACAACTTTATGTCACGAAATTCAATAACTTAGATGAAACAGCCAGTCTGCCCAAAGACACAAGTTTGAAGCTGACTTAACAATAAATAGATAACCTCAATCGTCTTATATCTAGTAAAGAAATTAAATTTGTAATTTAAAGCCTCTCCACAAAGAAAACTGGAGGGCAAGATGAATTCATTGGTCCACTCTACCAAACATTTAAGGAAGAAATAATATTGATTTTAAATAAATTCTTCCACAAATGACTACACATATATAGATATTTAATTTTTGACAAAGGTAGCATTTCAAAGCAGCAGAAAACAGGTAGCCTGTGGCAGGCAGAATTCCCAGATGACACAAATACTCCTTGCCCTTTTACAATCCCTCCCTTCTGAGTGTGGGTGAAACCTGTGAGTATGATGACATATTACTCCCATGACTAGGTTATGTTATAAAGTTGAGACGACTTTAAGGGAGATTATCCCAGTGGACCTACCCTGATCACACGAGTCCTTCAAAACTTGAGTTCTCTCTGGCTAGTGGCAGAAGAAGTTACAGATTCAAAGCACTAAAAAGATTAAATGCACCACTGTTGGTCTGAAAATGGAGCTCATGTGAAAAGGACCTGAAAGTGACCTCCAGGAGCTGAGGGGGACCCCTGGCTGACAGCCAGCAAGAAAATGGGGACTGCAGTCAAAAAGCCACATGAACTGGATTCTGCCAACAACCTGAATGAGCTCAGAAGTGGATTGTGGGATATGCAGGGGTATAAAAGAGGCTTCTGAGATCCAGGCGACGGTGATCCTTGAGCTGGGTGGGAGTTATATGGGAGCTTGCTTTCTGATAATTCATGGAGGTAAACATTTATGTCTTAAGCACTTTTCTGTAGTGTTATTCTTGAATTGGAAAAAATATAAACATTCAAAAAACTTGTAAGGAATCTTACATTTCTAAAAGTAAATTTTTCATCAGGGAATGTACCTCACCTCACCTTTATTCTTACCCTTGTTTTTCCTGGTAATTTTCCATCTAAGTGTACTTTTTTATTGTTTGTTTTTAGAAAGTAGAATACCAGTTTCCTTTCCAGTAATTGCTCCAAGGAAGCAATTATCTTTTTCTTTCCTCAGAAATGCTCATAACACAGCACAGTGGTCAGAAACAATAATACTAAATAGTAGTGTAATTTCCTAAGGGGAAAACACATTTCTCCTGGCAATGACTATTGACAGCATTCCTGGAAACCCAGCAGAATTCACAGTTTCAATCACCATAGTGAAGGAAATATCTAGGAGCAGGAGTAATGGAAACAAAACACGAAGAGAAGAGAATGATTTAGAAGAATGGTACTTATTTACTTTTATTTCATTAAAAATCTAAATACAGGTGTAATAAAAAACCTCACTGAGTCTAATGTTCTATTTTATTTGCTACCATCATCTTCTGAAATCTGCTTAGTGTTTAAATATCACTACAGGACATCAACTCACAGTGGAGTGGCTAAGGAACGAAATGAGTGAGGGCTAAAGTTGGAAGACCAATAGGACATTCATCTCACAGGCTAAATGGTACCACTAAATTCTCCAAGTACACATAATCTACAATAGAAGGCTGCCTTCTGTTTAACTCAATCACCTATCTTGATGCCATTTTGTCTGTCTGGAAAATTCCCAACTCATCTTCAAGTCCAAATTCATTTGTCTTCTCCCTTACTTATCTAGGTAGAACTAATTTCTCCTTTTCTTGGTACCATGCCTAACCTGTATCTGTATTCATAACAGTCGTAACTGTGATATGTTAAAATTCTTCACATTTATCTCCCCTACCATGCTATATAAATATAAATATATATATATATAAATATAGCAGCAGCTATATTTCATTTATTATTCTCTCCAGAGATTATGCAAGTGCTTGGTTCATGGCAGCTGTGAGTTAAGGGTTGTTAAATAAAATAAATGGGAAGGGACTTGGCCAGTGTTTTTCTTTTTTGGGGGGGTAGGAGGGAAATGGGTCAGGAGGAAAAACCTACTGCCTTCCTTGAAGTGGTGCAAGAGCTGACATCACAAGAGAGGTCACGACACTGACATGGGAAGCCAAGATGGCAGGTACTGGTATAAAACTGGGACAAATCATTGCAGGCAAGAGTGGCAATCTAAGAGCTTCTGTTGAGACTGGCCCCAAACTAGGCCACATAAAGCACTGGCCATAGCAGTGAGGGAAAATGCAGAGGGAAGAAAAACCACAATTAATGATACAATAGGAGGTTTGGGGGAGATGTATGAACAGTTTTCTGAAGTAGAACTTGGGGGCTGGAAGCCAAGTTGTCCTGCTGTTTTGGTGGTATGTGATCCAGTGCCATTAGCACAGTTTCACAGTAGAATGCCCCAGTTTGTTCAGTTTTGCCTTTATATTGGGGAGGGAGGATTGATGGTGCTGAAGCAAAGGGAATTACTTGAACTGGGCACAGTTTAATTAGGGCAGGTGAAATTTGGAGGTAGGAAATCTCCCATACATGGGTGTGTACACTGCAGTGTAAAATGTGATGGTTACTCCTGGTCTGTTCTGACCAAGATATTATTTCTAGTCACTTTAATTTTCTTTAAAATGGCTGAGAGGTTCTGTATGTCCAAAGTATGTCATAAGGTTTAGAAGAAAAAAACCAGTCTCTTAAAAAAATGCTCCTTACAAGATTTGCTGGATTAGAAAAAGGGCTTGGTATATTTACCTCCACGATGGGAGGGTGGCTGAGGACAGAAGCCACTAGTAAGCACACAAATAGAGGTAAACAGCAAAAAGTTTTCATTTAAATTCTCTTTAAAATAATAAGGGTACTACTAATAATCACGGGAACCAAGACAGGCTCTCCTGTGGATAGGTGCATCTAGACGTGCTTCCAAGAGGGTCTCCCATAAATAAACTGCAGACCCCAGTCTGAGGTGGTCTTGTCAGGGCTTGTGAAGCCCAAAGACATTCTGGAGGGGACATGGATGTGGTGGACTTTAGTTATGGTGAAGAGGATGGAGTTAACTGTCTAGGTTACTAGTTAACTAGTACGGATGGAGTTAACTAGCTAGGTGTTTGGTAGGTCCATGGAAGATGAGTAGGTAGGTAGGTCCAAGACCATCTTGAAGTAGGGATGTAGTAAATACTAGTACCCTACCCAAAAGCCAATAAGAAACACCTCATTTCCTTGACTAGAGACATGGGAAAGTCAAAACATACGGCTTTTCCACATCCCTTATAGCTAGGGATATGGCCTAGTGTTGGCTACTAATGTAGAGGCAAGGTTCCTGGGGGAGGACTTCTCTTCCTAAATAAGCCAAAGCCTCATCAGGAATAAGCCTCTGCTTTTGCCCCATTTTCCTTAATTCCATCTGAATGTCAGACATAAGGCCTAGAGTAGCAGAAGTCATCATGTGATCATCAGATGACTAGCATGTGGGTAAATGTGCTGAGGACAAAGAGTGGAAATCTAGAAAGAACCCACATCCTTGATGGCACTGTTGAGATACTATTTATCTCTGGACTCTCCCCTTTATATTTCTTGGTGCATGAGAAAAATATCAATAGATCCCAATCTGTTTAGGCCACTGTAATTTAGTTTTCTGTTATCTATAGCCAAATTCAGTCTTAGCTAATAAAAGCAAATAAAAATGGGGTCTCTGGATTTTCTAGGTGTTTTTGGTTAACAGGGGTTGATGTTGCTGTCAACTTCCTATCAGATTCTGGTACTTGAGTAGGGGAGCAGGGTGGCATCAAGCCTTATCTATACATACTAGATCTTCCCTATAGGAGGGAAGAGGTAGGAGTTGACTGCAAAAAAGCCGTTCCAAGGATAGCCCCTCCTAGCACACCTTCTAACTGGTCCTGAGGCTGGCAAGATGTTGCCGGATGTAGAGGAGTTAGGTGCGAGCCAAGCAGGGCTACATGGTAGCAAAATTCCTGGGGCTGAGGACAGACTGTGAAACTGGATAGTCCTGGAGATGTGAGTACCCCACGCTCCAGCAGAGCTCCGTCCAGAGCTGCTCGGGCAAAGTTAAGGCTAGGCAATCAAGACGCATAAACCAGGAGAATTTGTCAGAAGTTAAGCAGGACTACACATGCTCAGAAACCCAGATGAAGTCTTACAAGGGCCCGTGCTTTGGTAGGTCTTTATTTTTTTCCCGATCGTTTTCTACAGTTTCTATTTGTGCCAATTGTGGCTTTTAACAATGTGAAAACCAGATCTAAAAATGTAATTCTCCCATTCTAAAATTTCTGCATAATTTGGAGTAATGTTTACTATTCACATATGTTTCTCCATAAGCCAAGACTTTCGTTATTATAACCATTGATTTAGTCTGCAAGCAGACAGTCTTATCTATGTGACATTGAGTTCACCAAAGTGAAACACACAACTCAAGGTGTATGATTTTTAAAAAAATAATACAACTTTTTAGAGTGGCAGATATTTTAAAGATATATATATACAAATTTCTATAGAAAAAAATAATAAAACCTTCACTGAGTCATTTACTTCTAAACCAGAGAAGATATTCTACTATTGTATCTAATCACCTTTTGCCCTAAATCCTAAAACTGACCACACACACACAAAATCTTTTCCTTCATTGCTGAATTTTAGGCTAAACTTCCATGAATAACTAAAGCTGAAGTTGGCTTTTATAAATGGATTTTCCTAAGCTACACACATAAATGAGAATAGGTAACATGGCAGTCTGGTTTTGTCTTATTCAAAATATTATTCTGGGATTAAGTAAAAAATATTCTGAGAAGAAATCTGATTTTTTAGTGAAGCTTATGTGTCAGTTCATTGAATAGTTCTGTTCATTTCACATCACTGTACATGTTTTTAAAAGTTATTTCCATATTGATTAAGGAAAGGAAAGATTATGAAAGTGTCTTTTACAAGAATGTATGCAACAGAAGTAACGTAATCTACCAGGAATGCCCTTTGTCTGCACTATGTTTTTCTAGTTAGGTAACTGAAAGGAATTAAAACATCAATTTGGCCTAACAAAAAGACCCTAGAATATTTTTTAACGTTAATTATCTTGACCTGTGATACTGCTAAGCTAAAATATATTTGCTTTTAGCTTTGATCAGAAAATCCAATTCAGCTCTCAGTGAAAAATTTATTTATCATGAAACAGAAGAACATTTATTCTAAAGAAAATATGTAGTAGCAAATATTCCGGAATAAAAATTAAAGAAAAAAACCATATATTTTCTTTAAAAATAACATTCAAAACAATCTAGTTATATCAATTGAACTGATGAACACTGTGGTAAAGTTTATAAAGTATCCTAATTGAATTAGGGCTACTCTATCCTGAATGCTGGATAGGAAAGGATGTTTTACTCACTCAGTCTGCTGAAGAAGGCTAATACATAGCATCTCAGCCTTTAAGAAGCACCATTTTTGCCAAAAGGACAACAGCATTTGAAATACTTGAATAATTTGGTTCCTTGAATTTTTCAGACCTTACTACAATAAAAAAATATGTGTATAAACTAAAGGATACAGAAAATCAGCTTCTATCCAGATAGGTCAGGATTTATTATCCACTACTTGGACTGGTAAACTTCCTCCATTTGTTTCCATAAGATTTCTACTGAAGCATAGACATTACATAATGGGAAAACACCCCAAGTCCTCCTAAAAGTCAAACTGGTATGCTAAAGGTCATTGTCTGGATGACAGTCAAGCCACAGAGAAGGAGGTCTGGAGGAGGATGGTCTGGATGGCATAGATTTGACCACTGAAAATGATCTCAGGCCTGGTATTCCTTTCCCCTGATGACCCCTCTCTTTGTGTAACATGAAAATCATGTCACCAACTCAAGTGACTGGTTTGAATATCAATTACCCTTCACCATTCATGGGATGTAAGCTCGGGAGGAGTGCATGAATCATCCACAAGGGCCAGGGTCTTATCTGACGAGTATCAGTCCCTCGCCGCGGGGGCCTTCTCGCATTTGTCATAAGCAAGGGAACAGCTAGCGGGATGGCCAGGGCAAGCCTGGGTAAAGGCAGGTTCTGTGGTAGCTGTTGCTAGAGGAGGCAGGGGTGACACGGGACCCAAAGGCGAGAGGTATAAAGAGGCCGGCTAGGATGACTGCAATGCTTGCTTAAGGGTTAGCCTATGATCACTACTAGGAGATTGAACTAAGTTCCCATGCAGAGAATAAACCAAGAACACAAAGCAGCAAGAAGACAGGTAATTCTTGCCTCCTTTCTCTCTACCCAAGGTTATACAGACAGGGTGGGTAATGGGGAAACAAAAGAGACTACTGAAGTACTAGTTACTTGGATATCAGAAAGGCAGATCCAGAAGGAAGAGAACAGAAAATCAGAGAAGGAAAGGATGTCAGAAACATAAGCGCTGTGCTCCAAAAGTTTGTTTGCAAGTTGGTTGTTTGGAACAGAGATAAAGCAATGTGGCTGAGTGTTTAGTCTGGTCTAAAAGTCTATTTTGCACACAATATAACTCTACTATGGGAAAGAAATCCCAGGGTTCCCCAAACAACAATGCAACTGGAAGGCTCTGGTTGCCTTGAGTCAGGGAGGGGAATGTGTCCTATGTCCAAACTGTCTTGCTCCTTGATGCCTGCACTTGGGGCTCCAGGAAGACTCAGTAAGAGGTCAATCACTGCAGCTGAAAGGAAGATTCCTTTCTCTCAAGTGCAGTTTATGGAGCCTACTTCTTCAAGAGGGTGTTTACAATTCTGCTGTAGAAAAATTGAAAAAAAAATCTTTATATAAGTACCCATTTTAATGAAAAAACATTAAACACATCATATGTCATATGTGATGTGTTACATAGTCACTAAATATATATAGAAAAACAAATAAAACTTTTTTATATCCCATGTGCTGATTTGGGTTTAGAAAATATTTCTAAAGAGGTAGAAGGAAAGCACCTATCTAATGCCTATCAGAAACCCAGATGTTTTGGGTGGAGTGTTCTATAAATGTCTATGAAATCCTGTTGGTTGATACCATTGTTAATTTATCTATATCCTTGCTAATTTTTTCTGTTCTATTATTCGACTGATTGTTGAGAGAGGGGTGTTTAAGCGTCCAACTATAATTGTGCATTTGCCCATTACTCCTTTCAGTTCTATCAGTTTTTGCTTCATATACTTTGCAGCTCACTTGTTTCGTGCATACACATTTAGAATTGCTATGACTCCTTGGTAAATTGAACCTTTCATTATTATTATTATGTATTGTCACTCTCTGTTCCTGGTAATTTTCTTTGCTATGAAGTTCACTTTATCTGATATTAATATAGTCATTACTGGTTCCTTTTGATGAATGTTTTGCATGATGTATCTTTTCCCATTCTTTTACTTTCAGTCTACCTATACGATTATATTTTAACCAAGTTTTCTGAAGACAGCATATACTTAGGTTATGTTTTTTAATCCACTTTGTCAATCTTTCTCTTTTAATTGGTATATTTTGACCATTTACATTTAATGTAATTATTGGTATGTTAGAGCTTGTATGCCATTTTATTATTTGTTTTCTGAGGTTGTCTGTTTTCTATTTCTCTGTGTTCTTTCTCTGGCCTTCCTATATTGTTTACTAAATGTTTTAGAATTCTATTTTGATTTACCTATAGTGTTTTGGAGTATGTCTCTTTTTATAGATTTTAAAGTGGTCATTCTAGGTATTACATTATATATGTAACTTAATACAGTTTACTGGTGTTGACATTTTACCAGTTCAAGTGAAGTACAGAAGTATATTACTTCCCTTTATGTTATTTTACCCTCCCCTATTTATAATATAATTGCCTTAAATACTTCTGTATACACTTAGATCATATCAATGTTATAATTTTTGCTTCAACTGTTAAACATAATTTGGAAATCTCAAGAGGAGAAGGAAAATGTAATTACCCACATTTTTTCTTTCTGTTCTTTCCTTTCTAAATGTTTCAAGATTCCTTCTTTGATCATTTATTTTCAGTTTAGAGAACTTCCTATAGCTATTCTTTTAGGATAGGTCTGATCGTTACAAATTCCTTTAGTTTTCCTTCATTGGAGAGTGTCTTTATTTTCTCTTCCTTCCTGAAGCACATATTTGCTGGATATAGAATTCTGTATTGATGGTTCTTTTCTATTTACACTTGAAATATATGCCATTTCTTTTGGCCTCTATAGATTCTGAAGAGAAAGTAGTCATCACTCAAATAGATTTTCCTCTATAAATATGTATCATTTCTCTCTGGCTGCTTTCAAGATATTTTCCTTGCTTTAGTTTTCAAACGTTTATGTGTCTTGGTGTGGATTTCTTTGGGTTTATTTATTTGGAGTTCATCTAGCTTCTTGAATTTTGTAGGTTTATGTCTTTTACCAAATTTGGGAAGTTCCTATTTTTATTGTTATATGTTCCCTGGTTCTTTCCTCTGTCCCCTCCATTTTATTGTTGAGCTCAAACACTGAGTTTTTAATTTGGTTATTACATTTTTCAGTTCTAAAATTTCCATTCAGTTTTTCTTTAAATCTTCTCTTTCCTGAGACTTTCTATTTTTTCATTTTTTTCATAAATGTTTATTAATTGCTCCTTGAAGTATTTTTATAATGACTGCTTTAAAATCTTTGTCAGAAAATTATAATATCTCTGTCATTTGGTGTTGGCATTTATTGTCTTCTTCCATTCAAATTGAGATTTTCTGGGTTTTTGGTACGACAAGTGATTTTTAACTAAAACAAGGACAATGGGATATTATGATACTCCTGAGCTTATTTAAACTTTCTATTTTAGGTGGGTTTTTTTGTTTTTTTTTTTTCCCCTGACACTTCTTCAGCAAAGGAAGTGGGCAAGGAGAAGTGCCACCTCACTACTGCCAGGTGGGGCAGAAATCCAGGTTCTCCATTTGGTTTCTATTGACAACCAAGGGGTGGAGGGGCTCCTCATTATTGCTGGGCACGGGTAGGAATTCTGACTCCCCACTAGGCTTCCATTATTACCATCCCAGCTAGGAGAGGCAGAATTGCCTTATTGCTTTTCCCACATGATCTCCACTGATCTCATAGGAGTGGTGGTGGTAGTGGCCTCATTACTGCTGGGCAGTGGTGAAAGTCCTGCCTCTCCAATCAGCCTCTTCTGGACACCACCCTAGTGAGGAAGAAGAGGGGTGCCTCATTACTGTTGGGTGTGGGGTAAAGTCCAGGCCTCCCACTTGGCCTTTGCTGGTTTGGGTAGGGATAAGGCGACGGTTTTTACTATGGTGCATGGCTAGATTAGGGCAGTCATTATCCAAAAGTTTCTTTTAGAAAGGTTGCCATTTTCCTGGTCCTCTGGCTACAGAGTGCAGGCTTTTCTCAGAGCTTTTTAAAAATCCACACCCATTGGTATTTCTGGGTCACTGACTCCAAGTCTAGGATATACGTGGTAAAAAGAAAAGCCAGGGAACTTACCACTGTGTTGCTCTGTGGGTCCCAAGGTCCCTACATAGTCTGCTTTCTTCTCTGCCTTTCAGAGTCTTATATTTGTCTTACATATAATATGCAGGATTTTTAGCACTTAGTAGGAGAAACAGGGAGAAGAATACATCTATTTCATCTTCCTGGAAGCAGAAGTCCTTGGAGGAAAATGGATTCCTTAACTACAGAATGCTTTTTTAAAATCCTTTCTAAGGGTAAAAAGAAAAAGATTAAAGAAGGGAAAAAAAAAAACAAACCCTGTAAACTGTAATGACTTTTTGAAGTATACGTGGAGTAGTTTTATATATGTTTGCCAGAATTTCAAGTGATTTCCATTTGATCTCAATTTCCAAATGTGTCCAGTCTAACTCTTGATTTGATCAATGACTGAGAACTAGAGAGGGGAAGGGACTAAACTGAGGCCACAGAGAGAGTCTGAGGCAAAACCAAAAGGAGAGTTGAGGGTTTCCGACTTGTAGTCAGTGTCATTTTCACTTACTAGGCCATTTCTTTCTCTTCTAGGAGGGGAAAAATAAGGGGCTGGACCAGAAGGTCTTCAAGGGACATCTCCAACTTCAATGTTTGGTGATTTTTATGACTGTCCTGAGCCTTGCTTCCCTACTCCCTATCTCATCTTCTGCTGCTGCTATGTTAAGCCTATAACAAAGAATAAGAGTTGTGGAGAGCATAAAAATCCACAAATACAGAAAATATATTGAACTTTGTATTTGTGATGACTGCTTCTTGCTACATATTTAGAAAAACACTTCCCATACAATCTGTAGCTGTACAATTCTAAAGGCAGGGCTGCGACTTGTTTCTGGATTCACTATGCACATGATCTCGTGGCACTCGATGTAGGTGAGCATGGTAAACTTTACTCAGGAGTCCTGCTTTTATGACTGAAAGGAGCAAAGAGACAATAATAGCAGCAGCTATGGTAAAAGGAAGCTTAACACAGTGGCATATTGCTGGAGTTTGAACACTACCCACTAGTTGTGTGACTTTGGGCAAATCATGTAACTTCTCTGAACCTCAGTATCTTCATCTGTAAAATGGGGACAATAACAATACCTAAACCTTATTAGTTCTTCTGAGGACTACAGGTTAAAGCTTAGAACAGCAGCTATTAGCTGCTGCTGCTGCAACTGTTGTTATATCATTCATTGGAGGCTTATTATAAATAAAATACTAGATCGACACTTTGCATATATTATCACATTTAATCCTATAATAATCTTTTGAGGTATGGGATATTATTATCCCATTTTATGGATTAAGTAGCATATTTTATTATTAAAATCATTTGTAAATATATAAATTAGTATTAACTAAACAGATAAATTACTTTTAAAAACAACATTTGAAGCCAAGAAGTAAAGTAGCAAAAACATTCCCTGGCACATTCAGAAACTATAATCAGTAACGCATCCAGTGTTACATTACCATGACTATTATTTATTATTAGTTTTATAACTTAAACTTCTCCAAAAACTTTTAAAGAGCAAAGTAAAATCATAGCCTGTTCACTCTATGGGAATATTAGGCCTGATTTCCTTGGGCTGATTTTTGCAAAGTTCACACACTGAGCTTAACAGGGCACACCCTGGATTCCTGTAAGGACTCCATATATACTCAATACAGAAGAATTCTTTCTCATCATCCTGTAGCTAGGTGGAGAATCAGAAGGATAAGGTTTAAAATTAAAGCTTGATGAGGCTTTTCTGTCATTTAGAATACCCCTCACTATTTTCTTTTTATTTCTAGTTTTAAACTTTTGGGAGAAAAATACAACAAATAATTCCTTGCTTGATACTCATCCAACTGTCTGAGATTATTCTCTTAACACTTTCTGATACAAGAATAAACATATACATTTTAAAATGTGCTTACTGAGGCAGAACGGTTCCAATATGTTCAGAAACGAAAATTCACTCTGTAGGTTCATCCTTCGAAGGAGCATTCTGATCACCAAGGACTTGATTTTCTCAGGCCACGGTTTAAGTAGTAAGTAGCCAGGAACATAGAAAGCATATCGAAGCCAGCACAAAAGTGGAGTGGCGAGCTTGCCGTTGGGTGACTCAGACATTCGTTCAATTGTTGGAAAGAGCAGAAAAGAGCGAATTACCTACAATTAAAAAAAAAAACAAACACTGTGATAAGAAGTTTTCTCAACGGATAAGTCATTGCTTTATTGTTTCTTCTATATAGTATCCACAAATGACTGGGTTTTATAATATGGCTACCAATCTATTCAGACTGAGAAGAAGTACCACCCACTGCCTTCTCAGCCCTCAAGTGACCTGAGTAGGATATAAGGATGTCCCTTAAGTTGCTGGGGTTAACTTTCAGGGTGAGGAGGAAATCAGATTCCTAGATAAATTCCTGATTGTGACAGCAACTCACAATCCCTTTGAAGCATTGCTAAAAGTAGAAATGAATGTACCATTTTAGTAGTTATACCAACTTGACTGACTAATGATGCCAAAAGAGAATAAAGCTACATAAAAGACTCCATTTCTAGTCAGAATTTCTTTTATTGATTATATGTGGAGATAGTTCACTTTTGAAAAGCTCCTCTATTCCTTAATCTTACCAGCCAAAGATAATCTTTAATAGGACCAAATATATTTTTAGCAACTGATTCAACCTCAATAAAGTGTAGGCCAGGGACAAAGGAAGCTGGGAATTTCTACCTATGCGGGAAAATGTTTAAGGACAAAAATATCATTTCAACTCAATTCATCAGAATATCATGAAATATATTTTAATAGTACACCAGACGAAAAGGGCATCGCTAAAACATTTAAAATTTACCATTATTTACCATATTAATATTTAAAAAATTAATATATAAAAATAATTTATATGGGGATCAGAAAAGTCAAAATAGTTAAGTATAATCCATATTTATAATAGGATAACATAAATGGAACAGCTCATCAATGTTAGCAGATCGTAGAACAGGAAATGAGAATGGACACATGATTTTACTTTTAAAAAAACCTTCTAAATTGTTAAGTATAACATACAGAAAAGCATATAAAACATAAATGTTCTATTTAACAAATAATTTATAAAATGAACAGCTGTGTGGGTCAAGAAACAAGACGTTGCCAGCATGGCATCTTCCCATCACAACCCCTTCCTCTGCTCACATCTTAGGTAATCTCTATCCTGACTTCCTTACTTTTCTTTATATCAATACTTATCATTCCTTAATACTATAATCACTTCCTTGTTTTGCTTTATATTAATGCTTATCATTCTGCTATAGACTGAACTGTGTCACCCCCAAATTGATATGACGAAGCCCTAACTCCCAAGGTGACTGCATGTAGAGAGAGGTAATTCCAGTTATATAAGGTCATAAGAGTGGGGCCCTAATGGATAGGATTAGTATCCTTATAAGGACAGACGCCTGAGAGCTTACTCTCATCCCAAGAACACACAGAGAAGAGGTCTGGTGTACACACAGACAGAAGGTGGCCATCTACAAGCCAGGAAGAAGTTTCACTGGAAACTGACCATGCTGGCATGCTGATCTTAGACTCTCAATCTCTAGAACTGTGAGAAAATAAATGTCAGTTGTTTAAGCCACCCAGTCTATGGCATTTTGTTATGGCAGTTTGAGCAGACTAATACCTATCCCTTAATACCATAGTTAATTTTTGTCTGTTAATGAACTTTTTTTTTTTTTTTTTTTTTTTCCCGGTACGCGGGCCTCTCAGTGTTGTGGCCTCTCCCGTTGCGGAGCACAGGCTCCGGACGCGCAAGCTCAGCGGCCATGGCTCACAGGCCCAGCTGCTCCGCGGCAGGTGGGATCCTCCCGGACCAGGGAACAAACCCGCGTCCCCTGCGTCGGCAGCCGGACTCTCAACCACTGCGCCACCAGGGAAGACCCCTGTTAATGAACTTTATATAAATGTAATCATGCAGTATGTTTTTGTATTTTACTTGCTTCACTCAACATTGTTTATAACATCCAACCATGCTGATACATGTAGCAATAGCTCATTATCTTTGCTATACAGTTATCCACTGTAAGAACATAACACAATTTATTTTACTGACAGATATTTGTGTTATTACAAATATGCTGTTATAATATTTTTACACACATCTCTTGTGCATGTGTGCATGTATTTCTGTTGACTGTATCACCTCGAAGTAGAAATATGGGGTCATATGGTTGCACACATGCAGCTTTAATAGGTAGTTCCAAATTTTTTTTTTGAATTTTATCTATTTTTTTTATACAGCAGGTTCTTATTAGTTATCCATTTTATACATATTAGTGTATACATGTCAATCCCAATTTCCCAAATAGTTTTTCAAAGTACTTATACCAATTTACTCCCCTACCATCAGACATGAGGGTTCATATTGTTACATTTCCTCACATTTGGTACTGGCAAACTTTGTAATTATAATTGTAATTGACTAACCTGGTGTTTAGAGGTATTTCATTGTGGCTCTAATTTGTGTTTCTCTGATGACTGATAAGGCTTTTATATGCTTTTTGGACATTTTCTATATATTCTTTGCAAATATTTAAGTCTCACATTTTTCTATTAGACTTATTTTTTATTGATTTGTAGAAGCTGCTTTTTATTTTAGATACCAGTCCTTTGTCATGTTGCAGTTCTTGGCTTGCCTGTTCAACCCTTATTCTTTTTTTATTTTTTCTAATGGAGATAAGTTCTTAAGTTTGATGCAGTTGAATTTAACAGTCTTTTCTCTTACAGTTATTGTTCTTTGTCTGTAGTTTAAGAAATTCTAGAAGATATTATTTTTTCATGCTACCTCTTATCTGTTCTACAATGTGGATTTAAGCCTTGGGCTGTGTTTAACTTCAGCTGTGAGTCTGTTCCTTTGATTTCAGGCATCAGTGATTTGCCATTTCCCTTATGTATTTACATTCTTCCTTCTGGATGAACTTGATGCACTTTTCCTGGTAGGACCTGATAGTAAAGGTGGGGTTTCGTGGACTCAGTCTCTTTTTTACCTTCCACTGTTGACAGTCCTTTTTCATAGTAACCTATTTGATGGCACTGACCAAATGTTAAAGTTGATCAGGTAACACCTGTCATTCTGCCTTCATGTCTGTCTCACTAATAGAGAACAGGGATTTGAGGGTGGACACTGTGGAGGACTCTTCTTTCTAATCATACCTTCTTTTTCTTCCTTGGTCATATCTATCAGCTATGTGCTTAGCCATTTCCTGCAGACTTTTCTTTTTCTCTCAACAATATCTGAGATATTTTAGTTTTTTTTTTTTTTTGGTCACAGTAATTTGATCTCCACTAGATCTCCTCCTCTGTCACATAAGTAAGAATGTACTGTTCCCTGTGGCCTTGATGTTCTTGGGGAGCAGGGAGGCACAGCTTTTTCAGATGATTTTTAAAATGCTGGGTTGGTAACGACACATGGCAAAGTGCTCATAATGTGCTTTTTGAATGAATGCTGAGTTTCAGCCAGAATATGGGAGTTTCTGCCACCTTGGCATCTTCTCAAGCACAAAGCAGAGGAGATGCTGCATGGACTGTGCTTAATAAAGGCCTTTGGGCCCTTTATGGGGCATTCATGGGCACTTGTGATGCAGATCACTGTGGGCTCCAGAATGTCAGGGATGATCCAGAATCTTCCAGTCAGAGCCAGCTGCCTGTATTACAATGGGTTTATACAAAGGTTATATATAAAGATTCACACAAAGGTTACAGGATCTCTGGGAAGTCTGACTGGACAAGAAAAGTCAGTTAAAGGAATCATTCTCCCTGGATGCCAATTTCAGTGTGAACTCTAACTCAATGCATTTGTCTTGTTTTTTTTTTTTTACTTTTATTTTTATTTTATTTTTGGCTGCGTTGCGTCTTCGTTGCTGTGCATGGGCTTTCTCTAGTTGCAGCGAGAGGGGGTTACTCTTTGTTGCGGTGCGTGGGCTTCTCATCGTGGTGGCTTCTCTTGTTGCGAAGCACGGGCTCTAGGCACGTGGGCTTCAGTAGTTGCAGCATGGGGGCTCAGTAGTTGTGGCAGGCAGGCCCTAGAGCATGCAGGCTTCAGTACTTGTGGCTCATGGGCTCTAGAGCGCAGGCTCAGTAGTTTTGATGCACGGGCTTAGTTGCTCCGTGGCACGTGGGATCTTCCCGGACCAGGGATCGAACCCACGTCCCCTGCATCTGCAGGTGGATTCTTAACCACTGCACCACCAGGGAAGTCCCTAACTCAATGTATTTGAACACAAACACAGGAGGAATGAAATCAGCTTCGGGATCCTGGGACTTTTGATACTTGGTCACCTTCTTCTTCCCCTTCTAGCATAACACAGGGACACAGCATTCCTGATTCATCAGTGATGACTATGGTGTTGAGGACACAGGGTAAGCAGAGTATGTAGCATGAGCATCCTAACTATAGTTACCATCAGTCTTGGGAAGCATAAGTAAAGAACCTGATAGCTTCCCGATGTCTCCAGGACTCTTGAACAGGTCTCCGTATTCTCGTATTCCATATACAGTGGGTGTGCTACTGCTTCACCTTTGCCTTTTCTGTCCAAAGATATTCTTCAGGACTGCTCCCGATGGCTCAAAGTCAAACAGGGCTGCTGTCTCTCTTAGAGATATGGAATATACCCTTCAGACTGGCAAAAAATAAGAACTCTAACAATACCAAGTACTAATGATGTGGATCAACAAGAACTCTTAAACAATATGGCATTAATTATTAGCCTTTCTTCTTCTGTTTTCGAAAGTATGATCACTTTGGTGGGTGTCTGGAGCTCACATAGAAAGTAAAGTTTATCATATTGTCTAATGTTAGCAGTTTAATTCAGGGATCTGGCATTTCACTTGGATACCAAATAGCACGCTTTAAGACTCTGAGGGGTAGAAACGATAAAAAATCTTTTAGCAAGTGGAGTGGTACTACAATTAACCACTGACTTTTATACATTCAAATTCAGATTTCTTCCCCTATCTCTTGACGTAATTCTAATATCATGAGTCCTTTAACTCCTGTAAGTGCTACCAATGTTCTGTTGGACTTAAGTCTTGAGAGATTTCAAACAGGGGTGGATTTGTATAAAGCAATCTTTGGTATTGAGAGAGGCAGGGTTTCTCACTGCCCTGCTGAGGCCTCCCAGCTGAAGGGCTAAGAAGGAGCTCCCTTCCCCACCCCACAGGAAGAGTTCTCCCTCGAGGCTGAAGAGCAGGTTTCTTGTTAGCAGCTGCAGTGGCAGCAAAGACAATGATGAAGAAACTGACTTCTCAGCCTCAGCTGGGCTCTCGTTTGTCACTCCCACCTGGAGCTATAGGAACACGATACGGTAAGAAAGCCAGGTCGCCCACAGTTCACAGTCACTGCAGGCTCCTTGGCAGCCAGTGTTCTTCAATAATATCTCTAAAAGCTCGATGGCTTAGTCTGTCTTTTTTTGGTTCATAATCTACCTGAAACTGATTTTTATGTGTGGTGTGAAATATGGGTCTAATTTAATTTTTTTCTGTATGGAAACTCAATTGTTCCAGCACTATTAACTGCAAAGACTGCCCCTTTCCTGCTTTTCTGCAGTGACATTTCTGTTGTAAATCCTGTGTATATGTGAATAGGTCCTTTCCAGGGTTCTATAATCTGTCCTACTGGCCTACTTTTCTAACTCTGTGCCAAGAGCACACGTCTTATTTACTAAAGCTTTATATTTTGATATTTGGTAGAGTAACTTAAACCCCATCTTCTTGTTCTTCAAAAATGCCTTGAGTATTTTTGGCTCTCTGCATTGGATACGGATATGAGTTTTATATGGATAAAACCCATATATGGATACTGAGTTTTATAAAATACCTTTTCTGTCCCTATTGAAATGATCGTATGATTTTTCTCCTTTCATTTATTAATGTGGTAAACTATCAATTGATTTTCTAATGTGAAACTAACTTTCCATTTTTGGGATAAACCCACCTTGGTCATGATACATCCTTCTCATGTTACTGTATTACTATATTTGGTTTCCTAATACTTTGTGTGGGACTTTTTCATGTCGATGAGTAAGCCTGGCCTATAATTTGCTTTTCTTATATTATTTATTCCAGGTTTGCATATAAGGTTTTGTTAGTTTGAGAGAACCGAGTTGGAGACTATGGTTTCCTTTCCCATTATTCAGAGGATTTTGTAATATAATACAATGATTTATTCTCTGAATATTTGACAGAACTCACCAGTGAAGCCTAAAGTTTGTTTTTTTTGTTTTGTTTTTTGTTTTGATTTTGCCACACCACACAGCTTATGGGGTCTTAGTTCCCTGACCAGGGATTGAACCCAGGCCACAGCAGTGACAGCGCCAAGTCCTAACCACTGGACCACCAAGGGAAATCTCTAGAATTTTATTTTTAGAAAGATTTGACTATTGATTGATTTAATTTCTTTAAAGGCTTAGGACCATTCAGGCTATTTCTCCTTGAGAATCTGTTTTGATGTTATCTTTTTCTAGGGATTTATCCATTTCATTTAAACTTCCAAATTTATTGACATGAAGTTATTTATAATATCCTGCTATTATACTTCAACCTCTGGACCACCAGTAGTGGTATTACCTCTTTTATTCTGTTATTGACTATTAGTACCTGATAGAGTAAACCTTTTATAATTATGAAGGAACTCTCTTCATCTCTAGTAATGTTTTTCCCTTAGGGCTTATTTTGTTTAATGTTAACATAGCTATACCAGCTTTCTTTTGGTTAGAATTTGCAAGATACACCCTTCCCACCCTTCTACTTTCTACCTTTCTGTAGCCTTATATTTAGAAGATAGTTGGAATATTATCTCTATCTAATCTGACAGTCTGTGTCTTTTAACTAACATGACTAATACGTTTACTACATTTTCACTTTAAAAATGCCAATATTTTGGAGTTAAATCTAAAATCTTATTTTGTGCTTTCTAGTTTTTGTATCTCCTTACCCCATTTTTTCTTCTTTCTTACCATTTTTTTCATGAGAAAGATATAAGTAATAAAAACATAAGTGACTGTAAATACTAAATAAAGAATTGAGTAAATGATATAACAATGAATAAAACATGTATGTTAGTAAGTCACAATAAATGATTAATAATTTTAAAATAATTATATGACAATCTAAGGAATGAATAATTATAAAAATAAAATAATAATAAGTAATTAAGAGATGTATAATACTAGTAAATCTCAAGTCCTGTGGTGGGGTAGGAAAGAAGTAAGATAATGAAAAAAGACTAGGAATTGCTGGAAGTGGTGGTGTAGCTCTAAATAGGGTGTTTACAGAAGGCTTCAGTGAAAGGTGACATTTGTGCAAAGGCAGTTATGGAGTGGGCTGATGATATCTGGGAAAAGAGTTTTTCTGGGAGAGGGAGGACCAAGTGCAAAGGCCAGAAAACAGAACCTAATTTGGTGTTTGAGTAAAAAGCAAGAAGTACAGTTGGAGCCGAGTATGTGAGAGGACAGCAGCTCAGGCTGTGGCAGCTGTGATCACAGGGGCAGCAGACGATGGACTGTCCAATAGGCCTCTGGTTTTCACTCTGAGTAACTGAAAAGCCTTTGAAGGGTTTTGAAAACAGGGGTGATATGTTTGACTTCCATCTTAATAGGATTACTCTGGTTATTGTATTGTTAATACTGTCCTAGAAGTACTATATCAGTGAAATTTGACAAGATTTTTAAAAAAGTAAGAGTTAGAAATATTGGGAAGGTAAAATTACCATTATTTTCAGCTTATGTTTTAAACATTAACAAAATCTCATGTATAAAAATAGGGGCTTCCCTGGTGGCGCAGTGGTTGCGCCTCCGCCTGCCGATGCAGGGGAACCGTGTTCGCGCCCCGGTCTGGGAGGATCCCACATGCCGCGGAGCGGCTGGGCCCGTGAGCAATGGCCGCTGAGCTTGCGCGTCCGGAGCCTGTGCTCCGCAACTAAATACCACTGTAAAAAGAAATGTACTACACTTATATAAAGAAAACTTTAAAATCCAAAGGGACATTTGTACTTCCATTGCAAAAGAGATATAAATTCTCCCACAAAGTTAATCAATTCAGTTCATTCAATACCAATTAAAATACTAAAAAAATGATCTTTATTTTGAAATTTGACAAATTATATTAATGTTCATCTGGAAAATGAAAGGCACTAAACCTAGAAATTCTGAAAAAGAAGAGAAAGAGGGGAGATTAGCTCTACTAAACATTACACATATTATGAAGCTACAGTAGTTAAAACTGTATGATCAGAAAAGGATCACACAGCTCAATAGTACAAAAAAGAGTCTAGAAACAGACCTGAACATATATGGGAATTAAGTTTATGATAAAGGTATCAGTGGAGAAAAAAAAAATAGAGTTGTTCAATAAATGCAGTTGGGAAAACTGGAAAACAGAATTATTTAGAATAGCAAAAGACTGGAGATGAATGTCCATAATTAGGACTGGTTAATAAATTATGATATATTCATTTAATGGAATACTATGCTATAATGAACATTAGGCAGATTCGCATGTGCTGACAATGAGGGTGTCCAAATTCTGTTTCTTCTTGGAAACCAACTAGTTGGAATTATGAATAAAAGGGAACTAGCAAGCTTCAAAGAAGACATTCTAAGTCTTGGGGCTCATATGTTCTCTGAACTTTTTATTCTGAAAGGACAAAGGTAATTTTGCTTATTTTCAGGTTCTTCAACTATATCCTATAAGTGATACCTGGAAAATCAGATGTCACTGAATAATGCAGTCTCCACTGACTAGAAATTAACTATTCAACTCTCAAACCTTCTGCATTTATAATGGCACCAGAGATGATAAGAGAAAATATTCAGAACTAGGACTCTCAGGTGTTACAAATTCTTCAGGAAAGTAAAACTAAATTATGTTCTACTGTACTCTGCTTATAAAAGCAGGAGAGTATGCTAAAACACATTACAAACACTTAAAAGGGGAAAGTTCGAAAGAAATGGTTTTTGTTTTTTGTCTTTTTTTTTCTTGGCCAATCCACAGTTAACCAGAACAATCAACTAATGAAAATAATCTGTTTTCCAAGAAGTCTGGTAATTGAGTCCGGTATGGTAACTCATTGCTCATTTTAGTCTCAAGTTTATTCACTTCAAAATAACGGGCTTCTTTGTGTTTATTAAAATGTCCTAAAGGATTAAATGGTTAATACAGTTACTGTCATACTAAAAAATGTACCATACAGATTCCATACTAGTTATGTAACCCACAGTATCTAAGGAACTTCAGGCTGATCAAATCAGTTGGCAGAAAGAGGAAACAATCCGTTACTTTGTATAAATGATCCATTACTGTGACCTGTGTTAAACAAAACTGCATCCAAGGAAAAACTCTAAAAATACACGAGGAACTACAGGGTTACATTTGGTTGATCTATATCAATAATAAATTGAGAATTAAAGTGCACTCTGAAATCATGGGAATGTACTGAAACAATAAGGAAGTTCTAATGTGTACTCTGAAGGCATCATTGCCTCTCAAAAATATAAGAAAACCAAAGATTGTTTATCACAACTAATAGTTGACGAAACTGGTTTTCCTCTCTTGCCTTTGGAGAGCAACAATTATTACCTGTTGGGTGAAACTTAACTTTTCCTAGATACCATAACAATAATTTCAATGAAATTTATAGTCCAAATATGATAGGCTAAGGAACAGTAATAAAAATTTCTTTTATTCATATAGACACCTACTGGCAAAAAAATCACTGAGGTCAAGGAAGTATACCCAATTTTATAACACAGCTGTGCAGAGAAAGTTTCCAAGTCTGTGTACATGACAAAACGTTTTCTTATGTGACTGTCTCATTAAAGAAAGAACTCCTAGGCTGGCCAATTCATTCTACTCTAAGGAAACATTTTTATATATTTCACATTCTCATTTGAAATCTGAGTCAACTTTTGATAATGAAGCACAACCATGTTTTCTTGACTAGTATGGGAAAGCAAATATGCACAGTGGGACTTTTTATACAGGGTACGTTTGGGGAATTGGAGACAGTATTTTGATGTTTATTTTTCCTGAATTTATTATTATTATTAATCATTTTCCAGAAAGGAAGTTAGGAAACAATTTGAAGTACAGCCATAAAGTAAGGAGTATGATGTTCAGGTGTGGTTTTCGTACAACCCGTTTCATTAAACAGGCATTTTATTTTTAAACAGAGTAAAATCTAAAAAATATCTTCAATACACTTACACTGTTCAGATAGCTTATTTTTCTGGGGTGCAGCAATGATGCCTATATGTTATGACTAAATGAAGCCATGATAAACAGTACTTCAACATCTTTGAAGAATGGCATCACTGCTACTTTCCCTATTTGCTTATCAGCTGAGCCCACCTGCTGCAGTAATGGCAGGGTACTTCCCTACTATAACAAGCTGAAAACATAGCACACAGTTTTTCCTTTCGTATGACTGCCAACATTGTTAAGACATGTCAGAGAACATGCAATATAAACCAGGCAGGCTTCAAAGATAAAGCTGTTAGTAATCAAAACGCAGACCTAGGAATAATCCTAGTTTAGTTTATCTCTTCTCCCCAAAAGGCCATGTTTTCCTCTCTTTAGGATGAGACTATTCAGCTTATTTAATCATATGTATTCAGTTTATAAACTGCAAATTCCATTCTATTTTAATGATCAAGAGCTTGCTTTTTGAGATCTTATATTCTGTCTTAACAATTTCATACATTAGTAAGACAGGAATACGCCCCACAGTAGGGAACTGCTTAGAATTAACAGTAGTAATGATAGCTTACTATCTTCTAGGAACTAGGCTGATGTACTTTATATACATAATCTCATTTAATATGCATAACAACCTCATCAAGTAAGTTTCTCCATTCTATAGATGAGAAAAGTGAAGTTTAGCTACTAAGTGACAAAGATGAAGTATGGACCCAGGCAGGGTAACTTCAGAGCCCATGCCATTAACCATTAATTACACCGTATACTTGCAGACAAAAGAATTTCTTAATGATTATTATTGTTTGGTGACATACTTGCAGACAAACGAATTTCATAATAATTATTGTTTGGTGACATAATTCCCTGTGGTTTAAACAACTGCTACCATTATTGTTAAAGAAAGCCCAATATTTCAATATTTACAAGTGTTTCAAATCACTCAGCTTCAGAAATAACGTTAAATCCTAAGAAGGAAGATCCTTCAAAATTGATACTGAAAAAAAATTATGCCACTTCAATATGTTTTGCTTAAGATAGATGGCATTCATGAAACTGACACTTTTTACCATTTCCCATTCATGTGAATTATACTCAGATCTTCTGGGGCAGAGATTTTTCTACACTTTAATTACCTGAATGTAAAAAAAAAAAAAAAAAAAAAAAGCCATTTCATGCATTTAATCTACATGTCAGGGTTGCTAATTACAAGGAATGCTGCATATTTGCAGAGATATTTGCGTATGATTACACTTAAATATTTGAAACATAGCTTCAAAATCTTCCTATAACTCATTCTTCTCAAGCTTCTGTCATTTTATACACTTCAGATTTATTTTATTTTGAAAGCAAAATGCTCTTCTCAGCTTAAAATCTCTTGTTATCTACTTCCTTTTGAGTCTTTCAGATTCAGAATCACTAAGAACTCAAACAGAAAATGGATGACGCTCAAGCTGCTCTGGAGTACAGCAATCTATTACAGAGCAACTGTTATTCCAAATTGAACAGTGTTTTCCAGGTAGCCTCAGAATTCAGCGAATGGTGACAATAACAAACCCATCCTCATGTCTACAGCTCTGATATTCTCATGTAGTTACTATGGCCTTTGGCAACATCAGCTTTCTTTTGGTTAATAATGGCAAAGCTACACAGAATCTGAAAGAATAGCTTTGCTGATCAAAAAACTGTTATTTGGCAATTCCTTAAACGTGGAGCTGGAATACTCTCTGTGAGTCAGGAAGCAAGAAACATGAATTATTTGACAATGGGGTTGGGACTTTTCTAAGTTAGAAACTCCAGTCTTTAAAAGCTTAAGCCACTTGAGAGGGAAGAGTCGTTCATTGGGTTTATTGATTATTTGTTAGTTTGTTCATGTATTCATTCATTAAAGATATATTGGCACCTACGATACACCAGATGCTGTGGTGAGTGCTGGAGACAAAATGGTGAAAGAGCCTCTGCTTTTAGAGAACTTAAAGTCGAATGCGAGAGGTATCTACAGTAACGCACGATAGGTACCATGCTAAGGGAAATGAAGAGTACCATAGAAACATACAAAATGGGCACGAGAAACCTCTTATTCGTCGTGGCGTATGTCAAACTACAAATTGGCACTTGCCACTGGCACTTGCCATCTACCTCTACAAGGATTAAATCATGGCCACTGCAGCTGCTGACCTTCAACACCCCCTGAAAGGAGCTCAGGGTGGAGAGCAGAAATGAGGCGCTCTGTGCTCCGGGAAAAACTGGCAGAACAGGTCTGCAGATAGTTAGGTATTTTCAGGAGCTGATTTTATGAGCCCAATTCTTGTATCTCCTCAGATCTAGAAAAGCACTAAAATCCTTCATGGTGGTGTCTGCTCCTTGTGACTAGCAGCAACCTTCACGAGACTAGCAGAACCTTCTGCAAAAAATATGTGCCTGATTGCATGGACTCCCCCGTCACCAAAATCACATCTATACTGACCTTCCCCCCTGCCTCTGTGGAGCAGTTTCTCAGAGCTAACTGAGATGCTGTTTCCCGGACTATAGTCCTCATTTTGCCCCCAATAAAACTTAACTCACAACTCTCATGTTCTGCAATTTTTTTAAGTTGGCACCTCAGAACCTTTGAAAAGGACCATGGAAAGAGAAACTGTTTGACAAACATTGAATATCTACACAAGCAAAGTGCTGATGACAGACCTCACGGTTATCCAGGGAAATCAGTAAAAAAGATTCTTCCCTGTTTAACTTTGCTGAAAGACACTGTGAAATGTATATGCTTCAGTTCCATACACTAAAATACCACTTTCATACCTGTACGAAGACCAGGCAAAGGTATCCATCACAGGGTTTCAGACTAGGGAGAGTGAGACAATGAAAGGGCCCATGGCAGAGACACACACTGGGTGCAGGCCAAAGCACCAGACAACAAGGGATTTCTGCCACAGAAGCTGTCCCAGTAAACACTCCTAGTTTCTCAGAAGTCAAAAGGAAGGCACAAAGTACGGCAAAGTATGTCCCATTTTATCTGACAGGAGGCAAATCCAACAGTTAGGGAAGCTAAGACCCCGTGAGATACAGATTAAAACTTGGGGAAAAAAGCAGTTAACTCACAACAAAAAGTTAGGCCCAAATAACTGAAGAAAGTCCATAAACAGTAATACCAGCTGTGATAATGAAACAGGTAAGCATCTGTCCTCCTTTCAATTCAGGAAAAAATAAAGATGTATCAGAGATGTACATATCTTAACATATCTTTTCCCTCACAGGTCTCTGAAGGGGGTGCTTCCTCTCCCACTGTCACCCAGACGCACCAGCTTCCTGAGGGCAGCAACCCTCCTGGTGCTGCCATGATAAGTCCTAGGCTTAGCCCAACACCGCACTACCTCCTGAGTCTTACCTCTGCCTCACTGGGCTTCTGAGGCCTCAGCTTCTACAGAGCTCAGAGAGTGGCCAAATGCCCCTGGGGAGGCCCTACCTTCCCTAACAGGATTGGCCTGCATTCCCGAGAGCCTTTAAACATCTCTGCCAACTATTATGTTGCACTTGACATACAAATATGATAGTCACTAATTTATCAACTAAAAATGTCCCATGGTATCTGAAAATACTGTATGATGAAAATGGGAATCATATACTGTTACCAGTTCAAATTTTAGCCACCAACTAAAAACATTCATTCACCTCAAAGGACCATGATATATTTAACTTACTCTCAAGTAGTTCAGAAAGAAATATTTTATATATATATATACACACACATATATATATATTACTTATATGTATGTGTACACACACACACACACACACACACACACACACACACACACACTTACTCTCCCTACCCCCCTCATATATATGTATGAGAGACACAGAGAGAGCAGTAGGGGGCTGAAAAGGGAGAGCAAATAACAGGTAAAATGAGGTAAAATATTAACAACAGTAAATCGGGATAAAGTGTATATGGTGTTCTATGTACTATTCTTCTTCTTGCAACTCTTCTGTAAGTTTTAAGTTATTTCCACATAAAGTATTAAAAAATAAAGTACAGTCCACCACTGCCCTCTATGCCCCAGCCATGGCACTTCTAATCCCCGTATCTTGCTCCATTTTTTTATCAAGGCAGTCTCACCTTTGAACATATTAATTTTTATGTTTATTACCATCTCCCCTTAGCAGACTATGACCTCTGAAAGGTCAGGGCTTTTTTCCTGTTTTGATCATGGGTGCCTTCAAGTCCATACCAGGTGCTCAGTGACAGTGCAAGGACACAGCAAACTGAATAAATGAAAGTCAGGCTAAGGGGCAGGGTCTCCATGTTGACTGCCTCATCCAGTACCCCCAAGCAGCTCCTCCTCCAGAGCTGCACCTCGAGAATGGAGGCTTATTGTGTACAGAAGCTGAAGGAGTGAGCTCTCCAGGCATAGGGAATGGCTGGGGAAAAGGGCCATCAATGGAAAGGAGGATTCAGTGAAAACCCAACACGAACGCTGACACTCTCACAAGCAAACACCAGCCTCTTATGTTTCACTTAGATGATGCTGCTCTCAGGCAGGAGATCTGAAGACTTTAGGGGGAGAAACTGAATGGCTCTAGAGAAAGAACATACTAATAGTGACACTGGGAAAGAACACCAAAAAAGAAAGTCAGGACCCCTGTCCCATGACCCTGCGGTGAAGCTGCCTCGCTGACAACACCCACTCCCCCACACAAACCTCCTAGGATTTCCAATGCTTCATTCCTAAATGTGAATAGATAAAAAGGAATGTCAGACATCTGAGAAACCTTCTGTTACAGATCAACATAAGTAAAACGTGAAAAAGAAAATTCAGAATGAATAGAGACAGTGCAAGAATACAGCAAAACCCCCCAAATTTGCTTTCCTCAGAGAGAGAGAGGGAGAGAGAAATACCATGAACAAAAAGGATTGTACAAAAAGGGAACAAGGAACAAGAAATTATCTTAGAAACTGTTTGTATGAAGGCTTGAAATCAAAAGTTTAATTAGATGAATTCCAAGATAAGGCTGGGAAAAATATACATTTCTCATCGTACAGAACTTTAAAAGAGAAGAGAAAGATGAACAATGGAAAATGAAATAAATCAAAAGAGTCTTTTTTGGAGGTTTAACACATGAATAATCAGAAAACAAGTAGAAAAAAATACGAGAAAAGTTTTCAGTACGTAAGGATGCCAGTTTCCAGATTAAAAAGGATAAACAGTCCAAGGAGTATCATCACAAAATATAATGGAGATAAAGTGAAGATTCCAAAACTGTCCAGAGAAAAAGCAGGGCACATAAAGAACAAAAAACTCGAAATGGAATACTTCTCAGGGCAAAGCCTGAAGAACTGGAAGCTGGGCAGCAGTGGTAACGGTGGCCATGGGGAGTGGGCGTGGCCGGCTAGCCGACTGCAGAGCCATCTGCCTGCCAAGAACAATTAGAAAAGCTGGAGAAAGCATTTTTTTTTAAGTCTCTTTGGAAGCATCAAAGGCAGAGGTGATTTGAAGGGCCAAAATTCTAGAGAAAAAGGAAACTTTGAGAGGTGTGCTGAAACAGTTCTTCTCAGTTATTTACCAATTTGCAAGCAATGGCTATAAAGCCAAGAAGCTGAACAGTTTCTGAAAATCTTCTGTGGCTCAAGGGTCAAAACTTGGGCGTTTGGTGCCCATTAAAGAGAAGGCACCTGGGCTCTCAGTGGGAACTACTAAAGGGTTACCCCTTAGAAGCAGTGATGAACCAGGGCTCACAAAGATAGTTTTGATTCAGTCCAATTCCTTATCACATTAAAGTGACCGATCCTCACTATAACTGCCAGTCAAAAGCAAAGGTAAATCCTCTCTGGAGGAAGACAGAAGCCTCATATTGTCTTAATAATTTTTCATATATAATGTCAGGTATTCAATTTAAAAAGAACCTTACCAAGCAGTGATGGTTTATTTTCTGTGTCAACTTGACTGGGCCATGGGATCAGCAGATATTTGGTCAAACGTTATGCTGGGTGTGTCTGAGAGGATGTTTTGGATGAGATTAACACTTGAATCAGCAGACCTGGTAAAGAAGACTGTCCTCCCCACTGTTAGTGCGCCTTATCCAATCAGTTGAAGGTCTGAATAAAACAGAAAGGTTGAGTAAGAGAGAATTCCTTCTGCTGACAGCCTTTGAGCTGGGACACTGTTTTTTTCCCCTGCCTTTGGACTAGAACTTACACCATTGACTCTCCTGGGTCTCCAGTTTACTGACTACAGACCTTGCCTTTGTCAGCCTCCATAACTGTGTTAGCCAATTCCTTATAGTTAGTCACTTTCTATGTATATACACATCCTATTGGCTCTGTTTCTCTGGAGAACCCTGACTAATAAACAAACATACTGAGGGACAAAGCAACATGACCAAAAACAAAGAAGGACAAAGCAGAAAAGAAATGTAACTACAAAAGGCTTAGACACTAGAATTATCAGTTATGATTTTCATTTATTCTTATTTCAAATATGTCACCTCTGAATTTTATTTATTTATTTATTTTTTTTTTTGCGGTACGCGGGCCTCTCACCGTTGTGGCCTCTCCCATTGCGGAGCACAGGCTCCGGACGCGCAGGCTCAGCGGCCATGGCTCATGGGCCCAGCCGCTCCGCGGTACGCGGGATCCTCCCGGACCGGGGCACGAACCCGTGTCCCCTGCATCGGCAGGCGGACTCCCAACCACTGCGCCACCAGGGAAGCCCCTGAATTTTATCTTTTAAGAGTAAAATTGTACTTTAAAAAATGGTTGACAGTACAAAGGAGAATAAAGTCAGACATGAACTTCAAAATAACTGTGATTAATATGATCAAGAAATTAAATGACGAGGGCTTCCCTGGTGGCACAGTGGTTAAGAGTCTGCCTGCCAATGCAGGGGACACGGGTTCGAGCCCTGCTCCAGGAGGATCCCACATGTCGTGGAGCAGCTTAGCCTGTGAGCCACAGCTACTGAGCCTGAGCTCTAGAGCCCGCAAGCCACAACTACTGAGCCCGCGTGCCAGAACTACTGAAGCCCGTGCGCCTAGAGCCAGCGCTCCGCAACAAGAGAAGCCGCTGCAGTGAGAAGCCTGCGCACCACAGCAGAGTAGCCCCTGCTCGCCGCAACTAGACAAAGCCCATGCACAGCAACGAAGATGCAACGCAGCCAAAAATAAATAAATTAATTAAAAAAAAGAAATTAAATGATGAGATGTAGAATTTTAGGAAATGGTTAACTATAATATTAATAAAATGGGAATCCTATAAGCAAAAAATAGAATGAATGAAATTGAGAATTCAACAGATGGGTTTAAAAGGAGGTTTAGACATAGCTGAAGTGAGGGTTAGTGAACTGGAAAATAGGACAGAATAACCAGATTGAAGCAGGGAGAGAAAAAAGAGTTATTGTGTGAAAGTTACACCTTAATTTTAAAAAAGAAAAGCTCAAAGATCTAATAGGGAGAATCAAATAAATATGCAATGCCTGTAATACAAGGTAGAATTTTGAGAAAAAGGGTTATAAAGGAAGGACAGTAAAAATAACTGGGAGGAATCAGGAAAGAGTTCACACAGAAGTTTGCACTGAGATGACTTGAAAAGGTGGATAGACGCCATCTGTTAGGTGGTGGTAGGAAAGACAGAAAGGAAGTGGACAACAAGAAATAATAATAGTTAGGAGGAGTACTAGGTCTGTACAGGGCAGGCGTAGGGACTGCGACTGAAGGGGACAAGTGGAGGCCATCTCCCTCAGAGGGCCTTGAGGAGAACTGCCCTGGCACCCAGATAATCAGAATCGTCCCTAAGATTTTATGAAATCACTTCTGAATCACCATCAATCAACATTTGTGTAACATTACTGAAGGCCTAGAACCTTTCTCCTCTGCAATAGGCACAAGAAACTCCTCGGCATTTTTCTGAAGGTAGTAGGTTAAGAAAGAGGAAAAGGCTGAATCTCTAACACTCAGTTTGGCTTATACAGAAGCTCCCACAACTATACTGGTGAGGAGATAAAATTATTTGTTGAAATGGAGTTTCTGGACTGTCTACAGACTTCATTCATGCATGTTTCCTCTGGTCTCTGTATGACTGATAATGGGAAATGATTTACTGTCTGGTTTCCTAGGAACAGGTTGTCAGAAATGAGGCTGGCTTCAGTCTTTATCTGTTTGTCAATATACCTCCCTGATACCTGATAACCTGGCTTCTTCCCAACCAAATACAATTGGTCTGAACTGGCTCGGAATGTAAGATCTCAAAGCAACCACATTTCATTCTTGTGAAGCATCTTTCATTTAGTGCCTGCTAGGCTTTTTCCACTTCAGGGAATTTTTTGTGGCCTACATTGCATATTGTTCACAGATTTTCCATACTAGCAAGTAGGGAGGGTGAAACAGCCTCATGCGCACAGGGTAACCATGTTAAAGAGTCTTTTCCTTCCTTAAAGATCATATTCATAGTTCTCATCTCCACAAACTGATAGGCCTGAAAAGAATCTTCTGGCTGGAATCAACAATAGCCACAAAAAAACAATTTCACAGAATTCTGCTCATCTGTTTCTACTTTCTTCTATGTTATCTCTTTTCTGACTTCTATGCTCCGTCCATTGAGGCTCTGAGAATCTGCTCTTCTGTGAACATCCAGTTCACTGGCTTAACAAGGTCTAAATGTAGCAAGGCACAAGCTATATTTTTCAGACCTGTATCCATCCAACTGCCAGGGTATTCACAAAGAAAACACCTCTGCCTTAGCATGGGCCACTCACTCACTCACACCCCAGACCCTCTTGAAGTCCTAGCCACTATGAAACTTGTAGTCCAATGAGATCTGAATAAGGTCTGCTTCACCCTAGCAGTAGGATGAATGATGACACTAATCCCAACCTGTGGTTTTGTTATCACATTCAAATAACGATCGTGAGGCAGGCCATCAAAATATATACCTAACGACAACCCAAATTATTTTGTGAAGGGGGGGAAGGCAGGGTTTATAAAAAATTCCAAGGAAGGGGAGAAGCCTCGCTAATTGAGTAGAGTAGGATGAGTTAAAAGGCTAGGATGGCTGCTACTGCCGAAGATGCTGCTACCGACCAAGGGCCACTGCTGGTCTCAGGGGTGGCTTTTCCTGCAGAGAAACCGTGAAGCTGACATTACATTACCCTTTTACTTTCCCCTTGTGATTGTTGTCTCTTGCTGTGTAACAAGTTACTGAAAACTTCACCTCTCCTGAACCAACTTTCTGTTATGAAGTCATAAAATCAAACTGCTTTTTAAAAAAGGAAAGAAAATACATAACCATCAAATCATTACAAAAATATATGCCATTAAAAGAAATTTTAAGGCCAAAAAATAAATAGAAAAAAATCACTCCAAAACTCACCACTCAAACATAACCACTGTATTCATTTTGGTCATTTTATTTTCAAACTTTTAAATGTATGTTTTCTTTGACATATAGTTGTACTCTATATTCTCTTTACATTTTAACATCCTTAATATTCTACAATTAACTTTCATGTATTACAATGTCTTTTGAAAATATGATTTTAACAGATGCAAATTCCATATTCAAACTTTCCTTTAGAGTTGGACATTAGGATGTTTACAATTTTTTGATACAATAAATAATGTTTGTACACAAATGTGTTCTTTATTTTTGAGATTAGTTTCTTCATGTAGATTCCAAAGAAAAGAATTAGTAGGTTCAAAGGCTATGAACACTTTTTATAGGAACTATTTTTTTTCTGGTAACACATGATCATTGTAAAAGAGTAGAAACAATGTAGCGTCTCCACCTCCTATATATATATACCCTTACCTCTAACCCCCCGAGGTAACCACTGTAAGCCACCTGGTATTTACCTTTTCAGACTTTCTAGAAATGCATAAAGAAGTATATGCATACAACACTGAACTTTTTCAGTTAATAGGCAGACATTATTAACTACTACCAGACACTAGTTTATTAAGCACTGTGTCATACATTGTGCTAAGTACACATTTTTTGATAGACTTTATTATCTAGCTCTTCTTCAGTGAATTATCTGTTCACGTCCTTTGCACCTTTTTCTGAGAAGCTGCTGTTCTTTTTACTGATGTCCACAAATTCTTTATAATAAGAAATTAACTTTTAGCCTAGTGGCTAAGAACATGGACTTTGGAGCCAAACAAATGTGGTTTCAAATCCCAGCACAGCCCCTTATTAGTTGTCTACTTGAACAAGTTACTCCTGTCCTTCTAAGTCTCAGTTTCCTCATGCATAAAATGGGAAAAGAATAACCCCCTTCAAGAGTTGTTGAAAGAATAAGGTCCTTAAATTATAATTATAGTAATATAATAAATAATACTTAGAGTAAAACAGTTAATAATAATTTAACCTTTAATTATGCTAAATATCTATAAGGGAATTAAGTAAAATACACCCTAATAAATAATCGTGCAAGAACATCCCACATTTTCCTTTTTTTCTTATTAAATAAAAACAAAATTGAAAGGGGTATTGCATTATCCTCTCTGGTCTAAGCATGAAAACTCAAGGAACAAATTAATTACTTTTAAAATCATGAACTCTTACATCAAATTTCTTTGTAACAAATTATTCTCAGACCCACTGGTACCTTTCTTTAAACAATTTCACATTGTTTTAAGAGGCTACTTGCTGTTTTATAAAAGCAATTTGTGGTAAGTATGTTATGTCTCTGGATACTACAGCAATCCTCAAAGGCACATTTACTTTTTTTTACTGCTTTTCCTACCTTCCTGAAATTTACAAATATATTAACTTTTATAATTGGAAAGAAAAGCCTCTAATTTAAAGAAAGATCTCACAAACCAATTGTAAAAAGACATTCTGGGGACTAAGAAAATCTGAATATGAACTGTATTAGATAATAGCAAAGAATTACCATTAATTTTGCTAGGTGTGATAATGACATGGTAGTTATATAAGAAAAAGTCCTTTTTAAAAGATGCACAATGAAGTTTTTAAGGGTGAAATATTATGAGGGCTGTAATTTACCTGAAAGTATTTGAGGGAAAAAAAATGAGGTAAAGATAAAATATTAGTAGCTATGTTAATCTAGATAATGGGTGTCTGGAGATTCATTATACAATTATTTTTTTTTCTGTTTGAAACTTTTCATAATAAAAATTTTAAATGATCAATTAAAAAAGATGTCTCTTTTTCCTTTCCATTGATATTAGCTTAGATAGCTATATTCATGCTTCTGTCAAGATGGGTTGCAACTGAAGACATATACCTTCAACTGCTTAAACACCTCTCCCAGGCTATGCCTAAGCTTCACCCTTACAAGCTGGGGCACCAGTGATCAGCTAAAAGTCTGCTTCTGTCATCAGGAGAATATTCTCAAAATTTGTTACAATGCCACATACACAACTACTTCAGTGCCTAAACACAAAAATACCGACACTGGAGTTTGCGGGAATGCAGAGGGCCCCTGCGAAACTTAAGATTAAGAACTTGCCCATAAAAGAGCAGGGCTTAAATCAGCTTCCACTGACAGACCTCTGCTACCTTGCTGCTTAAATCTTGGATCTTAAGACTTCAAAGAAATGAGAATGAAATATATGGTCCCATCCCAGGCTTGAACTATGGAAATGAGAAAATACGTCTTGGTAGTGCTGTTTCCCTATATCAACATCTTTACTCAAGGGGGCTCACTGTGCTTGTGGATAAGGTCATAGGTGCAAAGAGCTAGAACACATGAAATATAGAAAAGAAGATCTTTCTTTTAGAGAACTTGATAAGTATTCATCCTGCTTCCAAGGAATGATATGAGAAGACAGAGATGACATGTATGGAAAGACCGAGGACAGATTTAATTATCGATAACATCTCAGAATATTCTACGTTCCAAACTTTTGGAAAAAGTTCTAGTTCTCAAACTAGGGCATGCATCAGAATCACCTAGAGTACTTGTTAAAACACTGACTGGTGAGTCTCAGCCCTAGAGTTTAAGATTCTTAAGTCTGGGTGGGGCCCAATAATTTGTGTTTCTAACAAGATCCCAGGTGATGCTGATACTGGTTTGAGAACTACTGGCTCGGATATATGAATCAAATACCTTATGTCATCAAGTATACTCTACTCACAACTACTCCTGGGCCAGGAAGAGGTGGTGATAAAATATGTTTAGGTAGTAAATGTAAGGCTTTCTCTGGCTAGTAGCCACTTCACATCATTTGTCCTACCTGTCCCTTTAAACACATCTCACTAACTCCCAATATTTACTGGACCTTTGAGAGCATGGGGGGAATTTTCCATATCTAACAGTCTATCACGGATACACATATATTAAAATGGCTCAATATTTAAATCTGAAAAGTGTTCAGAAATTCTCAGATGAAATGCATTAGATAAAGTACTAAGTATTAACATGCATGAAGAACGTTCTATTATAAACCACTGTTTTCATTTTCTTGCAGCTTTCCAAAAAATTAGCCCTTTGTGGTGAAATTTTCCATGCTTGGTTTCAGCCCAAAGGTGATTTTTTTTTTTTGCAAAGTTTGAGAAAAATATATTAAATAGTTTTTGAGTTATGAAAAATGAAAAAAGCCCACACAATTTTTCCACTTTCAAAGCAATTTCAGGATCTTTTTTTAATATGCAGATAACTAAAAAATGGCTGAAGTTGAAAAGTTGAAACTTTCCATGTGTCTAGTTTTCAATAAGGTAGTCTGTGGGTAATTCAGAAAAGATAATGTGTGTGTGTGTGTGTGTGTACACATAAACAGATAACATATATATATTTAAATAAATGTATAAGTGATTAGAAAAATACCATTTCATCATATTCAGTACAAACTTTCCTCAGAATAGGGGATTTGTTGTTTTCTGAAATGAAGAGTCTTTCACAAACCAGAGCAGTTGTCGACTGCCTGACCCCTGGGGTTTTCACACACCGGGGTTCACTAATGGGTTATGCAGACACAACTGTAGACTATTGTGCACTGTGTTTGCAGAATCTCCCAGTTCCCTTCACATTCTAATCTTCCTTCTGCCCCAGCTCAATTCTAGGATTCTGATTCGCTGTCTTCGGAGTTTAACTTCTGCCCTTGGTCCATACCTCACTACCAGCTCCCTTGATCCTCTATGCTCCAGACACTCAAGACATGTTCTCGTTTCTCCCAATTCTCTCTGACCTCCCCCGAAAGCATTCACTCACTAACTGCTAAAACCCTCCTTGTGTATTTGAAGACCTCAAATCTTAAAGAAATAACAGCAGAAACCTTAAGTTTAGGTTAAATAGGTTTTGATGGTTTGTCAAAGTAACTTGCTCTAATTATTTATAATCGTAACCTTCCTAATTAACTCACCTAAAGGCTGATGATGGAAAAGTTAGAGAACAGAATAGAGAGTCCTAGTTCTGCCATTTACTTAGCTAACTGACATATGGATAAGACACATAACTCCTTGGAACTTCGGTCTCATCTGTAAAATGGGAAAAAATCAGGTTGTTAAATATCCTTGTTACATATGAACATGTTTTGTAAATTTCAAATGCATGTATAACTGTTAGTAATGACAATAACCTCAATATTTAACTGTTTCAGGTTTCTGGGCTCAAATGAAGAACCAAGTATAAGGCACCAAAACACTTTTGCAAGGATGTGAAGATTAAGAAAAATCCAATTTTCCTGGTTTTCAAGTGTGCAGGCTTAAAGGACAAAGAGAAGGAAATCTGCTCCGATAAACATTTCTATTTCTTTTTCATTTTCAGCATCTCTCTCTCTGCATGGGTTATTCCCCTCAGCATATGCTAAATTCTCTCCCACTTACAGGGAAAAGATGTTCCCTTGACCAGCTTCTTCCTTAAGTTATTTTCTTGTCTTCTCCCCTTCACTGGCCAATTCCTGGATCACCTAACTTCCTGCAAGCTCCTTCTCCCATTATTTCACTAAAAATGTTATCTTCCAGGCCATTAATGGCCTTCCGATTACCAATACCTGTTGGCAGACCTGGTTATGTGACTTGCTGTATCCAATGCAGTATGAAGAGTGACAAATGTCACTTCTTCCAGGCAGAGGTTTTAAAATGCTGCATGTAGTTCACTATTTCCTTTTTATTCTCTGCCACGAGACTGGAATATTCCAGACAGAAGCTATTCCATCAATCTGGATTCTGGAATAAGAGTGCACAGACAGAACTACACAAGGACAGCCTACCCTCACAGGACTTATATCACGATCGATAAACAAATCTTTGTCGTTAAAAGCCACTGACACTGTGTTACCATGGCATAGTCTACCACATCTTCACTAATCCACTAGTTGCAACCCACTGAAGTGAATTCAGGACCCACTAATAGACTGCAGCCAACAGCGTGGAAAATTATTATACCTTTTTCTCTGCTTCCTCCTCTTCATCCTTCTTTCCACCAAATAAAGTCACTCCCCTAATATACATCTATGACCTGTTTCTTTTCTCTCTTAACAAGTTCCCTGGGCAAATCCCATATATTGTCTTCATTATTTCTCATTTGGACTAGCAAACTTGCCTATTTCTTGGTTGTTCACTTTTTACTCTATACTCTCTCTCCATTTTATTTTCCTTTTCAATGAGACATTAATTTACCAAATGAATGACTATTATTATCACAGATCCTTCAGTGGCTCCTTGCTGTCCAGAAAACAGCACAAACTCTCTTGCCTTTCCATTCTATCAGCCTAGGTTCTGCTGTCCCACTTCTCTCTTTACACACACTGTGCTGCATCCAAATCCAACCACCCACAGCTCTCTTCATGTGCCCAGTGGTAAAGCCCATTTCTCTTCTCTTCATACATTTCCTACTGCTTAGAAGGCAGAGCAACCCCCACCCCACCCCAAAACCCCATCAAATTCTGTTTATAAATACTTACTGATCCTTCCTCTGTTCAAATACCAGCTCTTTAATGATGCTTTTTTTGATCTTCCCAGTTAGAAGCCACCTCTCTTTTTAAAACACTCAGAGCCTCATGGTACTTCCTCATTTTGCCTTTGGCTTCTTATCAATTCATCTAGGGACAGGACTCTGACAACAGTTAGTCTGACAAATGAATTATCTCCTATTTTCCCCCCACCTCCAGATTATCTTGACTGTTGAAAACAACTTAGTGACGTCATATAAATGTTTCTCACAAGCATGTCTAACTTTGCAGATACGCAGGTTCATCAGAATAGTGTAAGTACACCACAGGCTCAATGATCTCATTACTTCCAGAATATTTGAATTTATTTTTTTCCTAATTTAGATGAGATGTACTCCTGATTCAACACATACATGATCTAACATACTATTTTGACTCTTTCGGTAAAGTTTTTCAAGCTTTTCAGCTGTACTTGTGGTGTGTTTTGAGTCTCTAAAATTCTGAGTATGTACAACACCACTGGGGATCCGAAAAGAAACAAAAGAATGTTTTTTTTTATTGCTCTGAACAAGAACAAAATCCATTTACTTAATTTTGTCAATTTTACTCTCATATCTTCATTTAAGATGTGTTCATTCTTCCTTGAGACAAAATTCCAACATGGTTATCTGTTTTCTCTATCTGCAGAAAATTAGTAGCAACACCTAACACTAGGAGAGGAGATGGAAAAACTATAAAATAAACAGACATGAGAATTCTCCCGTTGCGGAGCACAGGCTTCGGACGCGCAGGCTCAGCGGCCACGGCTCACGGGCCCAGCCGCTCCGCAGCATGTGGGATCCTCCCGGACCGGGGCATGAAGCCATGTCCCCCGCATCGGCAGGCGGACTCTCAACCACTGCGCCACCAGGGAAGCCCCAAACAAAAATTTTAATACCAGATTTTTAAGAGTCAATTATTTTCTTTAGAATATGAAAAAATAGGTCAGACATTATGTCTAAAATATGCAGTAAGTCTCTTAAAATAATTTTAAGACCAAAGTTTCCTATAATTAGTTACAAAAATATTATAACGAATTAAACCAAAATAAAATCAAATAACCCAGCTACTAAACTACACATATGTCCTTAAAATCTTATAGGAGTCAAATATTTCAGTAAAAATAACAGAGAGATGGAAACACAAGTTTCTTATTATCACACTTCATATGCTGTAAAACATAACAGCTAACTTATTTTTGGCAAAATGATTAGGGATTGCAACACTCTGGCTAATACAAACTTATTTGATTGTCAAATGCATCTTAAATGGAGTGTGTCATGCTAACCTCAGGCATGCAGGCACTGTGCCATCTTAGAGTAGCCCAGAGACACTGAAATTTCAACACTTCAGCAGGGGTCACACCACCAATATTAACTGGGCCAGGTGTTTAAGAGGGGCGGGTGGGGGGGGTGGACTTCAATAATGTAGTTAACTGAAACCAGATAAAGCTTTTGAATAATAAAAAAAATCATACAGATGTTCGCCCTCCTCCCCGGGTAACCTTTGTGGACAATTTATTGTAGGCGTTATTTTCTACAGTACACCCTTTTTAAGAAAACACACTTTCTCATGTCTCTCTGAAAACTCTATAATCACAGTATGACTTATGTCTTCACACCTAGACTAGGTTAAGCTCATGTTTCATCTGCCTTTTTCCTTTTCACCACTATTCCTGCAAGGGTAAGAACACCTGAAAGCAGAGCCTTAATTAGAAAGTTATAGAGCTGAGGAAGCCATAAGAAGCTACATTAACCTTAAGATGCATTGTACTTCTTTCCCAACAGACACTGTGAACGCAAGCTAAAAAAGAGAGATGGGTTCAAAACAAATGTGAACAACTGTTTTCAAATATGCATAAGAGAAATTATACATTACATGCAGAATGGATGTGGAGCAAACAAACAAAAACCAAAAGGAAAGATCTCTGATTAAGTTAAACTGAAGGACTCAGAAATGGTTACTTTCTTCCCTATGTTTAGAGTAGTGTAGTTGTCAGGGTTCTCAAGAGAAACAGACTATATATATGGATATAGATAAAAGAACATTTACTATAGTAATTGGCTCACACAATTATAGAGGACAAGAAGTCCCACACAACATGCCATCTGCAAGATGGGAACCAGGAAAGCCAGTTGTATAATTCAGTCCGAGTTCGAAGACCTGAGAATCAGGGGAACAGATGATGCCGAAGGCTTGAGAACCTGGAACTCCACTGTCAGAGGGCATGAAAAGATGGCTGACTCAGCTCAAGAAGAGAGAAAGAATTTGCCCTTCCTGGGAGTTTTTGTTTTTGTTTTTTTTTGGTACGCGGGCCTCTCACTGTTGTGGTCTCTCCCGTTGCGGAGCACAGGCTCCGGACGCGCAGGCTCAGCGGCCACGGCTCACGGGCCCAGCCGCTCCGCGGCACGTGGGATCTTCCCGGACCGGGGCACGAACCCGTGTCCCCTGCATCGGCAGGCGGACTCTCAACCACTGCGCCACCAGGGAAGCCTTCCTGGGAGTTTGTGTTCTATTTGGGCCGTCAACAGATTGGATGATGACCGCCCACAATGGTGAGGGCAGATCTTTTTTACTCGGTCCAATTCAAATGCTAATTTCCTCCAGAAAAGTCCTCACAGACACACTCAGAAATGTTTTACCAGCTATCTGAGTATCCCTTAGCCCAATCAACTTGACATGTAAAATTAACCATCACAAATAATAATGTTATTATTATTTCAAACATGCAAGTACTCTTTTTAAAACACCTGGAACAACTAATAGCCAAAAATTATATGTCATATCAGTTTGCAACATTTTATTTGACAGGACCAAGTTACTTCCTACACCAGGAAATAAATTCGGTATTTTAATTTCTATATTGATATATACCTATATATCTACATGCTTGATGGTACATCACACAAGTGAAATCCTAACTGTAGTAGTGGTGGGGTAGGCAGCCTCTGACATGGCCCCCAGTGATCCTCACCTTCTAATATTCATGCTCAAGTGTAATCCCCTCCCCTTTAGTTTGGGCTGGACCTAGTGATTTGTTTCAAACAAAGAGAATACTGTAAAAGTAATGAGTTATCATTTCTGTAATTGCGTTACAGTCTGTGACTTCCATCTTGCCAGCAGATTCTTTCTCTGGCTCTTCTCCCAGACTTGCTCTCATGGGGCGAGTTAGAAAGGCCCACATTCTAAGGAACTGAGGGTGGCCTCCACCCAACTGCTAGTGATGAACCAAGGCCCTCCGTCCAACAATCCTTGAGGGAGTGAACTGAGGCAGATCCTCAATTCAGATCTTCACATGAGACCACAGCCCTGAAAGACACTTTGATTACAGTCTTGTGAGATACCCTGAACCACAGAACCTAGCTAAGTTGTGACCAGTCCCAGGTCCACAGAAACTGTGAGAGAATAAATGTGTATTGTTTTATGCTGTTAAGTTTTGAGGTCACTTGTTACACAGCTGTAGATTACTAACACAGTAGTTAACCTAATTACTGAGCCAGTGCTTCCAGTCATTTCCATTATAATAATAATAGCTAATACTTATATGGAACTTTTAAGTTCTAGGCACCATTCTTAATTCTTTATATAATTCCTCACAAAAATCCTTTGAAGAACATATTACTATCCCCTTTTTACAGATGAGGAAACAAAGGTACAGAGACTCAATAACTTGCCCAAGGTCACCAAGACAATACGTGACAGCAAGTATCTGAACGTAGGTGTCTTGTTTCTAGAGTGAGGACTTGTGGCAACTGTGCAAAGAGAACCGATAAGGGCTAAGACTGGACACTATGAAAACAGTAACCTCATAACATGGTACCAGAGGAGCTTCAGAGGCACAACAGAGATTAGAAGCCATGCAAAATGCTAGAAACAAAAGGAAAGCCCGTTTTCTGATTAAGATGCCTTATCTAGGGGGAAAAAAAACAGAGTAGAAGCAATAATATAGTGAATGGAATGCAATCTAGAATTTACTGAATTCACACTTAGAAATGAAAAATATACTTTCTGATACCCAATGTAAGAAATTAACAGCCTCCATTTGGTATTAAAAACCACACCCAAGGAGGCTATGGTTGTACTTTTCCCAAAGGCAATTAATTATAAGTAAGAAGTATGTGTGTCAAGCTGGCGGGGAAAGAAGCAAATTCCTAGGGAGCTCCAAGACTCCACTGAAGATATTTTACCACATGGAGTGAGAAAAGTCAATATCCTAGGATAGGGAGATTCCAGGAAGGAATCACTTCCTATCTTGTACTCAGATTACCAGGTTAAATAGCACTCCTTCATGATCTCACACACTATTTACATAAGAAGTAGGTATCACACCTATGGGTTAGTCTGTGTCCTCCCTTAGACTTCAGGCTCTCTTACCTCAAAGGCTATTTTATTCACTGGGATGTCTTCAAAACACAGCACAAGGCCTGATACATGGCAAGTGCTTAATATAAGTTTGTTGAATGAAGAAATAATTTATGTTGTGAATCACATTCATTTAATGGGTCATTTCAATGGTATATGTCAGTGAAAGTATGAGGTTTTGTTTTGTTTTGAAGTGTTGTATAGTTCACTGGCTTTCCTGGCACTTTAAATAGGTCTTTATATCTCCAGTGTAAATAGGTCTTTATATCTCCAGTGTCTCACTTAATATCTGGCACATAGTGGCACCCAGTAAGTATTTGTGAATGAATGAATGAATGAATGATTAAATGAGTGTCTCAGAAAGGCTGCCAAGCTATAGAACAGATACAGATTCAGACTTATGACTAAATAAAGATTTAATGTTCCTTAAGAATAAATGTTTGCCTATCAACAATGGTGATAATAATAATTTTTCTTCCTTTTGAGAGGAGGCATGAATATTTGCATAATACTCTCCCTAGACAAGATTACTGCCTCAGCCTCAGTTGGTGACTGCTTTTAAATATTCCTTTACAGGGACTTCCCTGCTGGCCCAGTGGTTGAGAATCCAACTTGCAATGCAGGGGACGCTGGTTTGATCCCTAATCAGGGAGCTAAGAGCCCACCTGCTGCAGAGCAACTAAGCCCACGTGCCACAACTAGAGAGAAGCCTGCGCATCACAACGAAGAGCCTGCATGCTGCAACTAAGACCCAATACAGCCAAAAAATAAATAAATGAATATTAAAAAAAAGAAAAATTCCTTTACCAAAGACAGCAAGTTGTATGTAACTTAAGAACTCCAGATAACCCTAGATTAAAAAGCATTTGTTCAAATAAAATACTGTAAATTAACTATACTTCAATATAAAAAGAAGAGGCATTTATTCAGAAAATTCCTACTTCCTTCAGCGTTATTTTTTGGAACATTATGAACATACACTCACACAGGCCCACAGTAATATAGAGATAAGGATAAAGGCAGCTACCAAGTATCCCTCTCTGTGTTTTATTTATCAATTCAATACGAGACAAAAAAGCAAAGGAAATCTGAGAGGATTTGTGCGAGGGCACAATCAAGCACCGACAGTCACCTCCTGAGGCATACTTACTGGGAGCTCAGGGGCATGCTTCAGAACCTGAAGGGAGAAATAGCAGCCTATGGAATGGCCAATGACCACAAGTTTCATTTCCTTTGGCACATGAGTTCTCAGGAAAGCTAGTTTGTGTTCTACTTGACCACGGAGTCCATAGATGTCCTTAATTTCTTGAGCATTTGGATCTAAAGAAAAAATGTAAGTTATGTTTTTATTCAATAAGTGAAAGCAATCACTTCACTGGGGAAAATATCTAAAAAAAAAAACAAAAAACAACCCAGCAACAATAGCAGTAGTTATCATTTATTGAAAGCCTACCATGTGCAAGCCACAGTGTTGGCACTTTATTTAAATTATATCTTCACAACAACCCTGGAAATATCAAAAAAAAAACAAAAAACAACCCAGCAACAATAGCAGTAGTTATCATTTATTGAAAGCCTACCATGTGCAAGCCACAGTGTTGGCACTTTATTTAAATTATATCTTCACAACAACCCTGGAAAGGAAGTATTCCTATCTTCATTTTATAGATGAAAATCCCAAAGCTCACGGACGTTAGGTGATAGATTGGCAGTTACATACCTGTTAAGTGGGACAGGTGAGATTCAAACCCAGGTGTCTGTCCTCAAAGCCCATGAACTCTCAACTATTCCATGAACTACTACAGTTTAGGCCACTGGTTCTCAAACTTGAGTATGCATCAGAATTCTCTGTAAGGCCTGTTAAAACACTCATTGCTAGGCCTCACCATCAGAGTCTCTGATCCAGTGGGTCTGGGCTGGAGCCCGAAAATTTGCATTTCTAAGTTTCCAGAAGATGCTGATATTGCTGGTCCCAGGACCACACATTGAGAACCACTGGTTAGGCTAAGTTACATGATTAATATATAACCAAGAAAATCCATGACACTGCTTCATTATTTTAGATAATCTTTGTTCAAAGAAGTCAAGACTGAAAGGCATAAGTAGAAATGTTTTAAACTGTTCCTTTTAACCAGCACAGTCCTGACCTGAAATATCCTTTCTTCCTTTCACAAATGAACGTCTTTAAGATTCTTCAAGATCTACTCAAAACTTTACCTAGCTAATCTTCAAGAAAAATGAATGAGCCTTCCTTTGTGTTTAACTAGTATTCACTTCTTATTATAGCACTTTATCATACTTGTATAACTGTCTGTTTCCTCCCTTAGACTGCGCGCTCCTTGAAGGCAAGGTCCATCTTTCATTTCTGTGTCCTCTGTGACTAGCACCCAGTAAATATTATTGTTGAATGAAAATATGAAGTGACTAGACCATCTGAGGATGCTGCCAGCTCTAATATTCTATGAGCAGAGAAAACTTCAATAGGCTTTCTCTGTGAACATATATACAACCCCAATGACAGGGTATAATATTTCAAGATACTACAAGGTAGTCAATTGCCTTCAAGGTACTTCAAGGTACTGATGCAAACTATAATAAAGGTACCCAAAACTCATTAGGAAGAACTGCTCTTCAGTTTTATCTGTACATGCTGGGTTTTCTTCCTTCAGTGCTCAGCTCCCCCTTGTTAATCTGGCTAACTCCTCTTTATCCTTCAAACTCTCAACAAGTGTTACCTCCTCTGAGAAGCCTTTTTATGATTCAGTAGATGAGAAGTAAAGTAGCCTTCCTTTCAGTTTCCATCACATCCCATGTTTGTCTCACCACACTACTCCTAATTCACTTCTGTACTTCCTGTCTTGCTTATCTCTTTCTCCAATGCCTGGCATACAGTTATTGAAGTGCTTTTTATTGAATTAATGAGGCTTAGTTCCCCATTTCAGTGGTACTACTGAAACAGGAGATTTCCCAGGTGAGACATGTTCTGCTTTAACCCTTCTTCCCAGGTCAGCCTAGAATTCATTCTCTATTTAGCAAGGAAGTTCCCCATAAAACAGAACTGGGAAGAGACAGAATCTGGAAATTTGATTTTCGTAGGGCCTCTGATGGCTCCAAATCCAAGTTTTTATTTATTTAATACTCTATTTAAGTTTGAGTTGTTTATATTCCACTACTCTCATATATCTTCTCTGATCACTCTACCCAGGAGTGATTGTATTGTTCTGATACCCCAAAACAAATACCTATAATATTTGCAACCCAAGTTCTTTATTTTTCAAAATATACAGCTTTTGAAAATGTTGAAGTCTTCCTTTCATTGGGACAGTATGGTGTAGTACAAAGATCAAGGGCGTTGGAGACAAGATAAATCTGGTTCTAACTCCCAGCTAAGCACCTTACTATGTGACTCCGTGCAAATACTTTAACCTCTGGCTTCAGTCTCCTCATACATAAAAGAGATAGTAATTCTAGCCTCCGAGGAATGTTGCTTGCATAACACTTTAAAGCACATAGGAAGTGTCTGGCATAAACTATTTGAGAAATGAAACTTATGATTGCTATGATTTCAATTCCTGTCATTTAAGTCCTCCCTCAAATACACATTTATATGGTTAGAGCAAAGAGAAAGAAAATGAGCTAAATACAATAAACATTTTAAAACTTCACTGATTCTAGAAATAAGGCCCTAAAACATACTTCAGATGAACTTTAATGACCATTATAATTCAAATCATTATCGAAGTGAATATTTCAGAGATAAGTCTGGCTTTACCTCTGGGAATTGTTCAGTAGATTTCCAAGATAAACACACTACTTAGTGTTTTCTGAAGTAATGAGATTAATGGGGAAAGTACTTTCTATAAATAAATAATCAATGATAGAAAATTTCAATGTGCTCTCTGGATATAATTTTACTAGCAAAAACTAAAAACTAAAAGAATATCTATATACTGGACTGTATACTCTATACTTTCTCTCCTATTATGATTTTAATATACTCTGAAAAAATTCTAGGAATCATTTACTTACTCTCCATAAAAATATTGTAAAAAAATCACATTCAATTGTATCAAAATCAGAATGATAATATGGAAATGATTTATACCGTTCTTTTTATAGGGAAAATATACTCCCAGTTACCATCGACTAAGTATATTTGGAAAGTAAACTGTTTCTAAACTGAAAACTGCCTGAATTGACAGATGGCAGGCCAATTCACCAATTCTTTCTCAATATATGGTCCTGAATATAGTACTGACAATGGCCTTTTAGAACCCGAGCCTGTTTCTTAGACCCATCTCAATGGAATTCACTTCATAGATCATTTACTGATTCTGGAGTTTATTTCAAAAGGTATGTATAATCTGTTCCTAAGTAGTTCTTTGGGGAATTAAGTAATATCAGTACTTCACATTTACTTTTCATCTAGTTGTTCAAACTGATTGATCCAGTTATTAAAATTCTGTCAATTCTGGATCAAAATATCATGCAACCCTTATAGCTTCAGGACACAGGTAAATCTGATAACTATTATTTTCTTCCATTTCTCATGAACTAAATTGACTACTCTGACAGAAAACAGTGATTGGCCCATGATAATATTGAAAACACAGATATAAATACAATACACTCCCTTGTCTTCAAGGAGCTCACAGTCTAATAAGAAGAAACAGAAGTAGATAAAAACATTATTACAAAACACTGAAGTAAGTATAGCTCAAGCATTTCCTTGAGAAAATAAGAGGGTTTTATTGGATCAAAATAGAAAGGTAATGCCCCTTTGAATTCATAAAAAGTACTATGCCTTTCTCCAAATAAACCAAGAGAGATACCTGGAAAATACTATTTACTACATGCACATTACTATAACTGTGTAATTTTAACTACACATTTGAATACTATCACAATGGTCTAAATTTAACAACACATATTTTAACAACACATCCACATATATGTTTATCTAGATACACATTGAATACAAATGCATAAGTTTTACTATATATTGTCACACAAACAGTATTTACAAGTCGCCAATGACCACAGAGCTAACAAGACCAAAGATTAGTGCTACATGAGCCTTCTGCTAGGACTGAGTCTGCAGACAGAAACTCTCTAAATCTTACACCAGAATTTTCTCAACCAGTGAAGTCTTCCATCCTGCTCCCATCATTACTCCAAAGCTATACCTTAATAATAACTTTAATTAAACAACTTACACGTGGAGATTAAAAGGCTAAAAATAGCACTTCATATTTTAAAGAATGTTTTGAGCAAGATGAATGAGTAGGTTTTAAAACCTACTCTTTAGGTCAAGCTTTAAAAAACACACAAAACAATATCATGTATTGTTTAGCATTACATATACATAACTAAAAAAGAGAAATGAAATTTACTCTAAATTCATGATACTAGAACATAAAGGCGTAAAAGTGTGAGGTGTAATTTTGGACACTGCGATGAGTACTGTGCCTGTTTGTGGTCATAAGAGAGATGGAACAAATAAGGTTAGAAAGGAAGGTTGAGACTAGATCAAGGAGGACCCTGAACATCACTAAGGAGTCTGGACTCCACTGTGTGAGCAGTGAGAAGATGCCCAAGGATCTCAAAGGGAGGGACAACGGTCCGGTCTGTGTTACAGGACATCAGCTGCAATGTTTTTCTCCCTCCTCTTGTCTGCTTCTTACTTCTGTTTTCCCTGAGAATCTAACAGTTTGCTCGATTCTTAACTCTTCTTCTTGCTCTACCCTTTGGTTTTCTGCTTCTTCCCACCTACTGAGAGACTTACTTGATTATTTCTAGTGACCGAGAGCCCTGAGACTTGACTAGCTGTCCCTCTGCCTCGGGAGAATCTAGCCATTCCCTGTAGCCTCCATGTTCTTCTGCCAATCAGAGTCCTGGCAAGAGAAAGCCCTACTGGTTTTTCTCTTTCTTTCAGTTTTGGGTACTAGAGTGGGAGTGGTTTAATGATTCTCGGGATAAACATGACGCAAATTCATCATTAGTTGAAAGACTATGTAACTTTTTTAGGTAATGTTTTACCAGTTGAAACTAAACCACTATGATTTCTAGCTTTTCTGTTACACGTTTGGAACAAATGACAAAATAGTTGATAATGAATCTGCCATCAAGTAAGCTGACTCCATAGTAAATCAAAGCCAGAAAGAGTTTATACTTCTAATTCCTCAAATTTTCTTTTCACACTCTTTTTTTCCTGAGTCACCTCCTTCTGACACTGGTGAACATCTGTTCTCCCAATTATACCCAATTTATGATTGTGATAATGTGGTGCAACTAGAATATTATTTCCAACTGTTCATAATTTTAACATGTGCTAATAAGAAGCAAAACGTACTTTCAACATTTGATGTGTGGTTATAGCTTATGTCTTTTCTCTCAATGATTACATATTTTTCATACCATATTTTGCATGTCAGAAAACCTGTACTTTAGAACAATAATCTTGGATGATGAATAATATATCTGTCCTGCCTATCCATTTCAGTCTACTGTAGCATGCATTTATAAACATAACCTTCAATCTGTAAAACAGATGAAGGCAGAACTGTTCTGGTTGAATGGGGGGGACTAGCGAAGCTCAGAGCCCCATGTTCCCTTTATAGAACTTTTGGGCTACTCACAACACAGATGGAAAGTCACTAAAAGGCAGCATTTTCACTTCTTTGTATACCTCTGTAGCACCACACATAAAAATCTAGTAGGTTGTCGATAAATCCTTGATGATGGATGAGTTGCCCTTTCACCCCCCTCTAGAAACCACAGCTTCCTTTGGCCCTGTGGTGGCCCTTTGGGCTAATGCCTCTAGATGGCACTGTTCTCATTAGTAGCAAAGGACCCAGGCTCTAATTACTAAGTCAATAACTCAACAGCACACAAACAGCCTAAGCAATAAGCATACTCAAAATAAAGTTATAAATAATATGTCAATTTAAAACAAGAATTAAAGACATTTCTCAGAAATTCAGACACAATAGATACTTTCTGCTGGTTTTCCCCACCAGTGTTTCCTGGTGAAGACCTATGGCAGGGCTTCTGAAAATGTGGTACCAGGACCAGCAGCATCAAAATTACTTAGGAACTTGTTAGAAATGCAAATTCTCAGGTCCTACCCCACTTGTAGTGAATCAACAACTCAGGAGGTAGCATCCAGTAATTTGTGTTTCAATAAACCCTCCAGGTGATTCTGATGCCGGCCAAAGTTTGAGAACCCCTGATGTAGGGTTACTCTTTGAGTCTATTTTCAACTTTCAAAGTTGCCACTCATGTTCCGCTCAACGTTTGTTTTGTCTTCAAGTATGACTTAAGGGCTTACTGTGATAACTGAGTTGGATGTTGCTTTCATTAGGTAATTCAATATATAGCTTCTGTTATGATGACCCTTCTCACTGAGGTAAGAATACAGGAATAAGACATGTTAGCTAATCACCACTAAGTTTGAACACCATGAAAGAAGAGGTATTACCCTGCATGAGTACCATGAGGTATTTCCACTACTTCCCAGCTCCTGCTGTCCTTGGTTATCTCTTCTCTTGCCAGAGTTAAGATAACAGGCCAGCAAAACTGGTAGCTTTTCGAGATTTAGCATGTTAAACAAGCCTGTTTTCTAAGAATTCTTTTAACACCTCTGTTTTCCAATACCACATAAGATAGCCAAAGCACATTCTAAGCAGACATACAAATTTCCTGACAGAGGAAAAACTGTGGTATTAAAACCCCCAAATTTCTTTGGGTATATATGAAGCAATAACTCAATAAATATGCATCTTTTAAACTATTTCAGGGTAAAGCAAGTATATACTATACATTTGATTCACATTCAGCCACATTTCTGATAGCTGTTGAAATAGATGTTTTTAATCAAGGCAATAAAATCTGTATATTCGGTTTCACTTCACAAAATCTCTCACTGCTAGGTAATCAATAGTTGCTTGCCTTTCAAAGCATACCCTAGTCTTTAAGAGAAGTGTAAAAGGCTCGAAAGTAAATTGCATTCACAGAGGAACACACACACACATACAAGAAAACAGATAGAAAAAGACACTATGAAAAGAGGCACTTTGAGGTATTTAGGCAAGATTTTGCCATGAGTTGCATCGTTTAATCTACACTCCATTTATCCTGTCCCCCTTACAAGTCATAGCAGGAAAAGGGTGACAGACCAGGGTACAATCTGTGACCGTGGAAGGGCTAATCACTAGCACTTTGCACCAGCTACCTGAGATGACCTACCGCAGGACTAGAGCACTGACCTCAGGATCATAAGTGCTGGCTTCCTGTCTGCGTTCTAACACTCACCAGCACAAGGTCATTTAGCCCTGTTGGGCCTTACTTTCCTTCCTTGAAAAATAAGGGTTCAAGATGGAATTTAACGTAAATACTTTTTTTTTTCAGGTTGATTTTTTAAATTAAAATATAGTTGATTTACAAAATTATATTAGTTTCAGGTGTACAACATAGTGATTCAACATTTATATAGTAGATTATACTCCATTTAAAAGTATTATAAAATATTGGCTACATTCCTCGTGCTGTACAGTATATTCCTGTATCTTATTTATTTTATATACAGTGGTTTGTACCTCTTAATCCCCTGCCTCTGTGTTGCCCCTCCCCCATTCCTCTTCCCACTGGTAAGCACTAGTTTGTTCTCTACGAGTCTGTTTCTGTTTTGTTATATTCATTCATTTTACTTTCTGGATTCCACATATAAGTGATAACATACAGTGCTTGTCTTTCTCTGTTTTGTTATATTCATTCATTTTACTTTCTGGATTCCACATATAAGTGATAACATACAGTACTTGTCTTTCTCTGTCTGACTTATTTCACTAAGCATAATACACTCCAGGTCCATTCATGTTGCTGCAAATGGCAACATTTCATTCTTTTTATGGACAAGTAAAACACTGTGTGTGTGTGTATACACACACACATCACATCTTCTTTATCCATTCATCTGCTGAAGGACACTTAGGTTGCTTCCATTATCTTGGCTATTGTAAACAGTGCTGCTATGAACATCGGGATGCATATCTCTTTTCTAATTAGTGTTTTCACTTTCTTTGGTTATATACCCAGGAGTGTAATTGCTGGATCATATGGTAGATATTTTTAGCTCTAAGATCCTATAATTCTTTTTCTTTCTTTAAAACCTTTTTTTAATAGTGGAAATTTTGAAACATACACAAAAGTCCAGAGAATAGTATAATAGACCCCCATGTACCCATGGTCCAGCTTCAAAAATTATTTTCCTTTTTCTTTCCAGCTTTACTGAAGTAGGACTGCCAAATAAAATCTGTATATATTTAGGTTGTACAACATGATTGTTTTTAAAGGGGTACAAGCTGATGACTTAATATACATATACACTGTGAAATGACTACCACAGTCAGGTTGAGTAACACATCCATCACCTCACATACTGAGTGTAAGTGCCTGACATTAAGCTTTTGATTGATGAGACATCCACTTTGAATAAACATATTGCCAGCTGTAATGACCCAGCTACTAGCAAAACAACCAGATAAGGAACTAGGCCACCCCCACCCATGAAGGCTTTCCCTTTCAGAAAGCTTTGGGTAACCTAGATAACTGCTCAAGTGACCTTTTCTCCAAGACTTGTTAACTTCTGTCTTTTTTGAGAATAGCCATCCTAACAGGTGTGAGGTGATAATATCATCGTGGTCTTGATTTGCATTTCCTTGATGACTGATGATGTTGAGCATTTTTCATATACCAGTTGGCTATTTGTATGTCTTCTCTGGAAAAATCTGCCCATTTTAAAAATCAGGCTATTAAGTGTTTTTGCTATTGAGTTGTATTAGTTCCTTATATATTTTGGAAATTCTCCTTATCAGATATATGGTTTGCAAATATTTTCTCCCATTTTATAGGCTGCCTTTTCATTTGGTTGCCTGTTTCATTTGCTGTACAGATGCTTTTTAGTTTGATACAGTCCTAACTGTTTATTTTTGCCTTTGTTACTTGTGCTTTTGGTGTCATATCCAAAAAAATCATTGCCAAGACCAATGTCAAGGAGTTTTTCTCCTATGTTTTCTTCTAGGAGTTTAATGGTTTCAGGTCTTAAATTTAAGTATTTAATCCATTTTGAGTTAATTTTGGTGTAAGATAAGGGTTCAATTTCATTCTTTTGCATGTGGATATCCAGTTTTCCCAATACCATTTATTGAAGATACTATCCTTTCCCCATTATGTATTCCTGGTGCCCTTGTCAAAGATTAGCTGACCCTATATTTGTGGGTTTATTTCTGGGCTCTCTATTCTGATCCATTGGTCTGTTTTTATGCCACTACCTTACAGTTTTGATTACTAGCTTTGTAATATAGTTTGAAATCAGGAAGTGTGATAACGTCACCTTTGAACCTTAACTTCAATCTTCTTCCTCAAGATTATTTTGGCTATTTGATATCTTTTGGGGCTCCATACAAATTTTAGGACTTTTTTTCTATTTCTGTGAAAAAATGCAGCTGTAATTTTTGTAGGAATTTATATAGGGATTGCACTTAATCTGTAAATTTATAATTCTAAATAGAAGATAATTAGGGAAATAAAAAAGATAAAGTAGGTGAAAGTGGTAGTAAAAGAAATCTGAGCAACTAAAGAGCTGAAACAAAGTCTGGATGATCCTGCTTATCAAGGGCCTGATCACTGAGAGTGGAAACTGTTTTAACAGAGAGGAGGAGATTAGCCAAGATAAAGGTAATCTTACATGTGATGCCTTAAAAAGAAAGACACAGGAAGTCTGGGTGGTGAGATAACCTAATAATAAGCAATGTAAGTGCAACAGATTTGCTTTAAGCACAGAGGTATTTTTCCGTAAGTGCCAGCAAAGACGCAGGTTCACAGCAGGTACTCAAAAAAGATTAAATTGAGTAAATGGAATTAGGAAAAAAGAAAGCTTAAATTCCATTCTCAAGAGTTGGCATCTGATGTTAAAGTCAATCTAAAATTAACACAGGATTCTGGAACCAGAACTAACATTTCAGGAAGCTGATCTATACCACGATATGTGAGAATTAAGAGAAGAGATCAAGAGCCAGGGAGTTGTGATGTTCACAGTGAGATGACACATGAATAGTTTGAGCTATGGCTTCAGGAGGGAAAAGAAAAGAGAACCAAATCCCACGCTAACTACAGAACCAAAGAGTATCTATCTACTCTGTATGCACAGGGTGATTTCGTTTCTTAAATTCTGCAATAACTACATTGTGTCTTGACCATATGTATCAGTTAACAGCCAAAAATAAGACATGGATAAAAATAGGAATCACCTCTTAATTGTCACCCACTTCTTCAAATAAAAAAATTATTATAATTTAGCTTGCCTGCAGATGTTCATGAATATGGAAAGAGCTGCCACTTAGAACAGAAACTTTTCCTTTGCTACTCAACAGGATCGAGGCTTCAAAGGGCCTGCTTCTAACAACTGTAAGGTAATACTTCTGAGGATGGACCAAATGGAAGCTAATAAAACTTGAACAAATATTTAGCAAAAATGTTTTAGGAGATAATTTGTATGTTCTACTATTGCTCAGGTACAATGTCATATGTATATGCTGACCTAAACCTGTGATCAGATTTAAAATGTTAATATATAACATTCCCATTCATGATTATATGGACTGAATATCTGTGTCCCTTAAAATTCTTACGTTGAACAACCCCCCTGCCCCCACTGTGACGGTATTTGGAGATGGGGACTTTGGGAGGTAATTAGGGTTAGAGGAGGTCATGAGGGTGGGGCCCTCATGAAGGGATTAGTGCCCTTATAAGAAGAGACACCAGAGAGCTTGCTGGCTTGCACTCCTTCTCACCCTATTGTGCTCCCTCCCTCTCCCTCTCTCTCTCTGTCATGTGAGGACAAAAAGAGAAGGCAGCCACCTGAAACCCAGGGAGAGGGCTCTCATCAGAACACAATTATGCTGAAACTCTAATCTTGGATTTATAGTCTGCAGACTATGAGAAAATAAATTCCTGCTAGTTAAGTTACCTAGTTTATGGGTTTTGTTATGGGAGTCTGAACTAATACAATGATAAAAAGTATAATGTAAATATTAAAATTATTAAAAACCTCCAGTATTTGTTTTTTTATTAACAGATTTTATTTTTTAGAATGGTTTTAGGGTTGCAGAAAATTTGAACACATTAGTCCAGGAAGTTCCCATATCACCTACCTCTTTCTCCCTCCCTACCCACACATGGTTTTCCCTATCATTAGATGCTCAATAAGTACAAGAAGATGCTCATACCATATGAGAGGCATACCAGAACCAGGGGCAAACTAGGCGATGAAGCCATAGTCACCTCTCTCCCACTTCAGATTAACAAAGTGGAACCCTTAGGGAATGCCCACACAGAAATTATGTTTTTCTTTTTTCCTCTCATCTCACTTTTTTTTTTTTAGAAGAGTGAACACGCTAGAATACTCATGAATTAGAAGCAGGTAATTTGCAACTCTGTGGTACTACTTCCTCCATTTAAAGGCTTCCAGAAATTTACCATGTAAAGTCCTAGTTCTCCCTTCAGCTTTCAAGGTTCTTCCTAATCTGGCCCTGCCTAGAACTCAAGTACCTACTGAATCTCTCTTCCTGCTATGCTAATCCTTCTGCCTATTATACAGAAGGCACCCACCTCCACCCCTCAATTCCAAATTCTACTCAGCTGTTAAAACTCTTTTACTCTCTCCTTTGCTTACTCCTTAAGTATCCACATGATCAGCAGGCCAGAGTTTATCACTTAATCACTCTCTAAACATGAGAATGAGAGCTTCTTTAGAGCAGGAACCATGGTTTAGGACCACGTCGTCTTATACTACTTCACCATTCCTCTTAATACAACCCTGGAACTATAGTACATGATCGATAAACATATAGTTGGTTACTAGTTGGTAAATACAGCTGGCAAGTCCTAGACAAACTGTTTGATCTGCCCAAACTTTTAAAGAAAATGACCTGCAGAATGATTAAAATGACCCCTCAAATCCTAAAATTACCAGAATGTGGCATCATGGGCCCAATGCCACAAGTGGAGGGTTCCACTGGTATAACTCTTAACCTTAGCAGGCTTTCTAGAAATATAAACACCCACTCACTGTAAGGGAAAGCAGATGTTAACAAACACATACCATCTGAGGTTGTAAGAATCTTCTTATCTTTGGGGGCCAAGGCATGCCCAGCATGACTGATAACCCAAACTGGAAAGCGTCTTTTTGTTGAAGAATACAAAGCCTTTGCAAATGGCACATAAAAGGCAGAAAAACCTGGGTTACCTAAGAAAAGAAACAGACTTTTAGATTAACCAAAGCAATAAACTCACATAAGACAATGTGCTGACTGAAAAAGAAAGATCTATTTCTCCTTATACTTCCCTAAATGTTACTATACAGACGTAGTAACATTTACCCATACAACTCAATTTTAATATCCTTTATACCTTAAGTCTGGGAATTATCATTTAGAAAATTTCTGCTCCTGCTTTGTTCTCCAACTGCTTCAAATAAATTCTTCTTCCATGTTCCTCATCTTAATAAGTGGAAGCACCAATCATAAATCAAATACTCAAGTCCTAACAGCAGGAGTCATTCTTGGTTCCTTCCTGTTCTTCACATCCAATTCATCAATAAGTCCTGTCAACTCTGCTTCCAAAATACATCTCAACTTTGTCCAGTTCTCTCCATTAGTGTTATCACTTCCAACTGGGTTTCCCACAACAGCCTCCTAACAGGTCTTCTATCTACTCTTGTCCCCTGGGAATCCATTCTTCAGGGTACCCAGAGAGATATCTCCAAACCTCAAATTGAATCACAGCAGTACCCTACTTAAACACCTTCCAGTGGTTTTGCATTGTCTAAAATAATTAATACTGCCTGTCAGCCCCTTCAAGATTTGACTATGATCAGTTACCAAGCTGCACAAAAACCAATCAGTGTCAGAATCATTCACAAAGAAAACTTTAAGGAGTCTACTAACTGTTTTCTGGTCATTTATCACAAGTACTTATATTGCAGAGATGTATAGTTTGATCTTTGGGGGAAAAGACCACCAACTAACACATGTAGATTTTTCTTGTGTATGTACAGAAGGTATTTTTGAGATGGGTTTGCTATAAAGAGACAGAATGAATAAATGATCTTTTTTAAAAATAGTCAATCTGATACATCTTTGGGGGAAAAGAGTGAAATGGTGTTTTCACCTTACAATCATCATCTATATAACACCTTCATAAATACTAGTCCATTTCCATCAATATCTATTTCTCCAATCAATTTATCCATTTCTTCATGCTGCTAGGTTTTCTCCTCTTTGCAATTACATGACAGGGTTTTGCTGTACTGATGTAACCTCTGCCATCCTTGTCAAATTTTACCGATTTCTTCTTCATTGTCTATATCTTTTAGTTTCCTAGATAAGCAATGTAGCAAAGTGGTTAAGGGCATAGACTCTGGAGCCAGACTGCCTGGGATGGTTTTCTTACTTTGCCACTTACCAACTGTGTGACCTTTGGCAAGTTATTTAACCTCTCAGGCCTTGGTTTCCTTGTCCATAAAATGAGGATAATAATCATACTACCTCATGTGAGAACTAAGTGAACTAATATATGTAAAATACTTAAACACTGCTCAATACATTGCTTGCTGTATAAATGTTAGCTATTCAAACTTGTCATCAGTGTCTAGCCATGATGGTAATATATGAAGACCTTATCACCCCTATTGTTACTCTGCTTCTGTTGCATTCTGACCTAGTGACTCAAGCTCCAAATTCCTTTTTGTGATGGTGCTAGTGTCATCTTTGTTAAATAGGTGAAGAAACTTCCTCAAATACAGTAATGTGTTCTTTGGTCAGCTGATTGTCTGCTGTGCAGCTAGAGGAGAAAGAAGGGAAACAGGGTGTGTATCAGCACAGAGTTACTGTAACATCAATGGTGGATGTGATGACACTGTTTCATGTTTTATATTTAAATCTTCAGTTCGGTTGGAATATTCTTGAGTGTAAAGTACAAAGCAGTAATCCAGCTTCTTTTCAAGTGAATAGCCAAGTGTCCCAAGAGCATTTATTATATTACCCATTCTTTCTGCATGGATTTGAAATGTCTTCTGATCCAATACTGAATTCTTATATTTGTTTGCTAATTCTGATTCCAAATAATTCCACTTATTTTTTCCTTTTCTTCTTTGCCAGCACCATACTGTCTTGATTACTACATTGTGGTTTTTTGTTTGTTTGTTTGTCTTTTAATGTTTCAGTAACTGGTAGGCCCTTAGAATTATTTTCAACAGTTTCAATTTTAAAAAATTTCTTTGGAATTCTGATTGAAATTTTATCTCATTTATACTTAAGTTTAGAAATATTTGATATTTTCCACATTACTGAGTATAACCTTCTAGGAATGTGTCATGTCTCATATTCAAATATTTTATGTCTCTCAGTAAAGTTTTATAGTTTTCTTCATAGGACTAGAAAATAATAACACTTTAAAGTGCTATAACCTATTACATGCCAGGCAGTATTTAAGTGTTTTACATATATTAACTCATTCAGTCCTCACATGAGGTAGCACTATTATTATTTCCATTTTATGGGTGAGGAAACTAAGGTAGAGAGGTTAAATAACTTGCCAAAGGTGTTACCGGTGTTATCATACAAATGATAAGTGCTCAATAAATATCTGAAGACTGAAAGAACATAAAAAGTAAATAATACTGAAATTTAAAAAGAACATAAAATTACCTAGTCTAGGATCTTCTGCATACCTTGTTTTAGTTAATCTTACAACAGCGCTATAAAGTAGCTGACATTATCACCAAGGATAATGAATGGACAGCCATTATTATTATTACTATTATTACTACTATCATTGCTATTATTACAATTATTATTACATTTTTAATTTTTTAAGTTGAATAGATTTAACATGTAGCATTCTGTAAGTTTAGGATGTAGAGAGTGTTAAACTGGTTTAACTTTAAGGAGAATCCAAAGATAACAACTACATGATTTAGACACAATAGTTGCAATGACAGGATACATAAAACCAGAATGAATGAGTACTAGATAATGGAACTGCTAAAGAACAACTTTTTCTCTCTATCTCCGGGTTTAAGTCTGAGTTCTTTCCCTTAATGACTGTAAGATCTTAAGCAAATCCCCTTAAACTTTCTGATTTACTATTTTATCACCATGAAGTAAATGATAATGCCAACTATTCCATGTCCATTTATTCCATTAAGTACTATAGCTTTTTTGTATACAGTAAGTCCCCTACATATGAACCTTCAAGTTGCAAACTTTCAAAGATGCTAACATGTCCCTGTATGCCAGCTGTTGTACTGTATTACTGTACTTTTCAAGGTACTGTACTGTAAGATTAAAACTGTTTTCTTTTTTGTGTGTTTGTTTTTTATGTATTATTTGTGTGAAAAGTATTATAAACCTATTACAGTATAGTATATATAGCCAATTGTGTTAGGTGGGTACCTAGGCTAACTTTGTTGGACTTAAAAACAGATTGGACTTAATGAACGTGCTCTCAGAACAGAACTCGTTCATATGTAGGGGACTTACTGTATTCTTTTAGTTATTTTTTTGTACTTTATATTCTAGTAGGAGAATATATACACAGAACTAAGTAGGTAAATAAGATAGTTCAAGAGTGTGATAATTTCTATGAAGGAGATAAACAGGATCATATGATAAAGAAGGGACAAGATTAGGATGGCCTGAGAAAAATGTCTGAGGAGGTGGCATTTAGCTATAACTCAAAAGATGAGAAGAAATTCACCATGTAAAGATTTGAGGGAGAAGAATACTAGGATGGAAGAATAGGTGCAAAGGCCCTCAAGTAATAAAGAGCTTGGCTCCTGAATAGAGTCCACATTGGCCAGTAACATGGAGATCCAACTTATAACAGAGACAGAGGTAGAAAATATAATGCGAAACATTTAAATGTCATTGCATACTTCACCACTTAAATGTTACAGCTTATGTTACACTTTATGAACCATGAACTAAACTTCCTGGTTAGGAGATCACAGAGAAAATTAAAAGGGTCTTGTTTATACAACTAAAATCAGATATATATGTATGTATATATATCTATCTCCAGGTGTAAAGATGTTCAAAAGCATTCCAATACAGAAATGCAAGTTATACATTTTATCAAAGGATATCAAAAGGTGTTATAAACACATGCTTGAACATACACATAGTGAAATGCCTAAGCAATGTATAACAGAGGCTGTGGTGATCACCTCTAGACCCTGACTGCCAATAAACCCTTAACTACTTAACATTGCAATTGTAGACTTATGCCTTCTAGTTAATCTTGTAGGGGACAAAACTTCCATATATCAAGTTAATGTGGCATGGCATCTAGAGAAGGTTGTCATGTGGACAGAACTTTGGGCTTCTCCATGGAGCCTTGTCTGCTCCATCTCCAATCACTGTACTCACAACACAAGACATGCCACATGATTCCATTATCCCCATATGACCACTTGAGAATTATAATGATCCAATATGTTCTACAGTGAGTTCTCATATTGCCTCCCTTTGCTTATTTCACTACTTAAAGGAAGTCCAAGTATGCTATTAGCAGAAATTTTACAACAAAAGTTCATTGGAAAAGATGAAACTAAATTAAAAGCTCCTCAATCTGTGGCTTCCAATAAACAATTCCTCATTATCATTACTAACTTAAAAGTGATGAACTAATTTTGCTATGTGCATAAGCAAAGTGATTTAAAATACTACAAGCAGCTCATGCAGCTCAATATCAAAAAAACAAACAACCCAATCCAAAAATGGGCAGAAGACCTAAACAGACATTTCTCCAAAGAAGATACACAGATAGCCAACAAACACATGAAAGGATGCTCAACATCACTAATCATTAGAGAAATGCAAATCAAAACTACAGTGAGGAATCATCTCACACCAGTCAGAATGGCCATCATCAAAAAATCTAGAAACAATAAATGCTGGAGAGGGTGTGGAGAAAAGGGAACCCTCTTGCACTGCTGGTGGGAATGTAAATTGATACAGCCACTATGGAGAACAGTATGGAGGTTCCTTAGAAAACTAAAAATAGAACTATCATGTGACCCAGCAATCCCACTCCTAGGCATATACACTGAGAAAACCATAATTCAAAAAGAGTCATGTACCACAATGTTCATTGCAGCTCTATTTACAATAGCCAGGACATGGAAGCAACCTAAGTGTCCATCAACAGATGAATGGATAAAGAAGATGTGGCACATATATACAATGGAATATTACTCAGCCATAAAAAGAAATGAAACTGAGTTATTTGTAATGAGGTGGATAGACCTGGAGTCTGTCATACAGAGTGAAGTAAGTCAGAAGGAGAAAAACAAATACCGTATGCTAACACATATATATGGAATCTAAGAAAAAAAAATGTCATGAAGAGATTAGTGGTAGGACAGGAATAAAACACAGACCTACTAGAGCATGGACTTGAGGACATGGGGAGGGGGAAGGGTAAGCTGTGACGAAGTGAGAGAGTGGCAGGGACATATATGCACTACCAAATGTAAATTAGATAGCTAGTGGGAAGCTGCCGCATAGCACAGGGAGATCAACAGATAGCTAGTTGGAAGCAGCTGCATAACACAGGGAGATCAGCTTGGTGCTTTGTGACCACCTAGAGGGGTGGGAGAGGGAGGGTGGGAGAGGGAGGGTGGGAGGGAGACGAAAGAGGGAGGAGATATGGGGATTAGCTGATTCACATTGTTATAAAGCAGAAACTAACACACCATTGTAAAGCAATTATACTCCAATAAAGATGTTAAAAAAAAGTGATTTAAAATAAAATGTTACATCAGTCTATCAGAGATGGACTAAACATGAGGTCTATAGTGGCTTAACAATCTTTGAAATATTGTCATCCTAATTTTCCCCACAGTATAAAAGGACTAGCTCCCCAAATAAAATATAATTTTGAATTCCACAAACTAAAGAGCAGCAAGAGCCTACAGCTTGCACAAAGCCCAAGGGCAGCAAGGAGAATAGAAGGGCAAACATAAAAGAACACCAGGAAACAAAATGATCTGAAAATGTCAAAGCCACTATAAAACAATGACACTATTAAAAAACAAGTGTTTTAAACTTCCCTTTCTCCTCAGTGTCTTCAATGAATGCTCCTTCTATCTCTTCACCATATCTTAAATCTGGCTCTCCCCTATGATGGACTCTCTTCCTTTCAAGGCCCTGCAGAAGAGACCTCACTATTCTCTAACACTTCGTATACCTCAATGAGAGCAAAGACTTTTGCAACACACCACTCCCAGCACCTAATACCAATGAGTGAGTGAAAACACCTCTGACTGGGGAAGTATAGAGGGGGTTGTTTGCTCCACTTATAGTTCATCCTACTGTAAGAAGCTCTCCTCCTCTAAGATTGAAGCCATCTGCTTCCATCTATCAACTTCCTAGTCATTCTCACACATTCCCTGAAAACCTTGACCCTTAAATGTCAGTTTCACTTGCCATTCCATAAGTTAGGTGATTTCAAAATCTGGGCGGCCTGACTGAGCCAACACCTTTCTCCCATAATTCATTATCTTGATCAAATTCAAAGAACTTCACCTATATCCAATTTAAGCAACTAATTCCAGAAGCCACAGCCTAGAACAGTGGTGTGCATATCAAAATCCACTAGAGGGCTTCTTAAAACCCAGATGCCCCACCCCCAGAGTTTCTGGTTCAGAAGATCTAGGATAGGGTCCCAAAACTTGCATTTGTAACAAGTTCTTAGGTGATGCTGCTGATCCTGACAACAACTTTAACAATGACAGGCCTATGTCTTTTCATTACCCAGAAATGGTTTACATCCAAAGCATCCTAAAACTCTGATAGCCCTTCTCCAGCTCGATCTTTGACCCTTTTAGACTTCACTCCCAACATACCTGCTATTTGATCACAGCCCTGCTCAAAATCTATCTACTTGTTTTCAGTCAATAATTCCTTTCATCCTGTATATCTGCTATTTTCAATGTTGACCAATTTCCTTAAGGCCCCAATCCACCCTCTACCATCCGTATTCTCCACAGATCACCTCAACTCTTAATTAACAGAGAAAACAGAGGTCAGGAGGCAGGAACTACTTTATTTCCTCTGACACACCTTCACACTTCTCCATTTCAGTAACCAACGTCACCTCCTTCATTCTAGCCTCAGAAAGATATTCCTTCTCCAGTCCAAGATAATGTTTCTAATTATTTTCTCAATCCCACACTCTACCATTGCCTCCAAATCTCCGCTTCATCTAATAGCACTTGTCATGCCTATAATTTCAAACTCTCCCTCACTATTGGCAAAGCATATGTATTTTTTATTTTTTAAAATAAATTTATATATTTATTTTTGTCTGCGTTCGGTCTTCATTGCTGCGCGCGGGCTTTCTCTAGTTGTGGCGAGCGGGGGCTACTCTTCGTTGCAGTGCACCGGCTTCTCATTGTGGTGGCTTCTCTTGTTGCAGAGCACAGGCTCTAGGCATGTGGGCTTCAGTAGTTGTGGCACGCGGGCTCAGTAGTTGTGGCTCGCGGGCTCTAGAGAGCAGGCTCAGTAGTTGTGGCACACAGGTTTAGTTGCTCTGCGGCATGTGGGATCTTCCCGGACCAAGGATTGAACCTGTGTCCCCTGCACTGGCAGGTGGATTCTTAACCACTGTGCCACCAGGGAAGTCCCTGTATTTTTAATTTTAATAGATGCTGACAGACTGCTTTCCAAAAAGACTGTTACATTATGGCAGAACACTGGAAGTTTATTTTCAGAACAGGTTAAACCAAAGAGAGATTCTGGATCAGAAGTCTTAGCCCAGTTGAGAACAAAAGCACTAAACTGAAAAGAAACACTGAAACTCCAACCTCCTCTCCCTTGTTCAGCTCTGAACATTAGCAGACAGGCTTCCATTCCTCAAATAGGATACTTGGAAGATTCCTTCCTGGAAAACTGAACAATCCAAGAAACAGCTACAGATACTGAAAGCTGGAAATCCTCCAATGAAATGCTGGGTCCCTAGCCAATCACCTTAAGGTGAGGATTACCTAAGGTAACCAACCACTCCGTTTTGCCCATCCTGTTGTCATGGTTTTAGTACAGAAAGTCATGTGTCCTGGAACACCCCTCAGACTAGGATGGCTGGTCACCCTAGGCATACATGTGGACAAGCCCCACCCCTGAATACAAGCTTCCAATAAATTTTTTACGTCTTCCTCTTAAAAACGAAAGGGTAGGGCTTCCCTGGTGGCGCAGTGGTTGAGAGTCCGCCTGCTGATGCAGGGGACACGGGTTCGTGCCCCAGTCTGGGAAGATCCCACATGCCGCGGAGCGGCTGGGCCCATGAGCCATGGCTGCTGAGCCTGCGCGTCCAGAGCCTGTGCTCCGCAACGGGAGAGGCCACAGCCGTGAGAGGCCCGCGTACAGCAAAAAAAAAAAGAAAAAAAAAAAAAAAGAAAGGGTAGTCAAGGATTATCAAACATTTGAGGAAAAACAAACACTAATAGAAACAGAAAAAGGAATGCAGCAAAAACTCTAACAATGCAGGAAGCCAAAAAAAAAGATAATGCACCCACAAAACACATGAAAAGAAGGGTATAAAAAAGAAAGAACACACAGCTCTGAGAATTGAAGTTAAGCTTCTGGCTTAAAAAGGTCCACCGAAATCCAATGTATGAAAAACAACCATACCAAGGTGCCTGACTATAAAATTTCAGAATATTAGAACAAAGAAAAGATCTAAAATATTTTTTTGCTGGGGGAGGGGGGGAGCTTCACATACAAAAGATAAAAAATCAGAATAATATCAAGACTTCTCAAAAACAGTCTGAACCCTGGAAAACAATGAACATGCCCTCCAAATTCTAAGGAAACCACGATCTCCAACCTAGAACTCTAAGACGTTTTCTGACATGCTAGAACTGTAAAAGATTACTTCCCATGCACCTCTTCTCAGGAAGCTCCTAGAAGGTATGCTCCACCAAAAACAAGGGAATAAACCCAGAAAAAAAAATACAGGATCCAGGAAACAAGGAATCCAACCAGGAGAAAAGTGAAAGGAGTCCCCAGGATGGCCTGTATAAGAAGCCTAGACAGCACCCAGTCTAGACTGGAGCCGAAGAACACAGAGTCCTGGGAGGGACAGCCCCCGAAAAACAAACCAAAACAAAACAGAAACCCTATTACTCAAAAAATGAGAAGTTTTTTTCACTTCTGGAGAATAATTTTAGGATAAATTACCGATTGAAACATAGAAAACTAAGCAAATAAAAGGGACAACCATTAATCCAGGGAAAACAAACAAAAATGTACAAGAAAAGAAATCATAATACCCCATAGGCCTAGCTGTGTACATGAGATGATATAATATGATACATATTAACAGTTTCATTTTTAATCTTTAGGCTGATATATATATACACACACACATATATTTTTCAAGCTCATATTTTTAAAAAGTGCTTCGAATACCTACAATCAAGCATCTTCCCCTAACATTCTATTGATACTGATCCAGCATAAATCACAAATGACCCAGTCGACAAATCCCAGAATAAATAAACGTTCTACCATAATCTTATAATCATCTTGAAATGAGACAGTAAAAAATATTTTTAAAACTGTCAAAAAATATTATTTGATAAAGTTCTAATTATTCTAAATATTGTTAAGAGATTTTAAAAAGCAGATTATAAAACTACTTATGGTATACACTGTGATTTTAAAAATGCATATAATATATATACTATTAATGCATAGATGACAAACAAAACGTCCAGCCACTGAAGTATCAAGGGTGGTTGTTATCAATGGTTTGAGTGATTCTATTTCCTTCTATAAGGATTTTTATATTTATCAAATTCTCTCGAAATCAGAAATAGTTATAAGTATCTGTATACAGTCTTCTAATCCAGATTTTTAAACTTACCAGGAATAATGAAAATAAGCAGCTTAGGCCTGTTGGCAATTTGAGCGTTAATGAGGTCAGTCCAGGGCCCACATTTTAGAACCTGGGTTTCAATTCCACAGCATAGAATGAATTCCTCATGCACAGGAATTTCTTCCTTGATTTCTGAGTCCATTTCTAAATAAGGGGTGAAGAACAATATGAAGAGTCACTAAAATATAAAACTTTGAGCCAAAGACAATATTCGAGAATAAAAAAGACAATTCAATATACCTAGAAGGAAATGTCACAAAGAGATATGAGAGAGATATGACTATTCAGCTATTCTAGCTTACAGGATTGAAAAAAAAATTAAACCACAAGAGAAGAGAGAAAGAGGGGCATGTCTTTGGTGAAATTAAAGACTACGGAGGAGTGTGAATCAAAACAAAAATGCCACCACTCTCCTCTCCAGTCTAAATTGACAATATCCATGGCTAACTTCCACTTTCCCTCTGCTGGAATTCTTGTATAGCTATATGCTCTACCAGTGAGAGAAGTCCCCGTACCTTCACCTGGAGGCTATGGCTGCCCTTGTACTCGCTCAGATAGAACTGTAAAGAGGGACAGTGAACTCCCTGATGAGCTTTTTCCTCTAGAGTTTTTTCCTCTATTAATCCTCTCATCCCAAATTCTGTAAGTATATTTTTATACATTATTAAAGCATTACATTATTAAATTATGAAATGGATAGGTGGAAGAAAACAGAATATGAGATAACATCATGAACAATTTTCTGAATAATCAAGATATGTGCAAAAATGCAGTCCCAAATTATTTATATTACCCCTCCACCTATGCCTCTGCCTTCTCTGTGTCTGTCAGTACAACCATGTCCCAAGCTTTCATTTTTCTTCCTATCCTCCTCTTCAACTATCCTCCTTTCATTCAGAGCCCTCTAGAGTCTAGATTATAAGTACCCTTAAAGCTTTTTCTCCTCTTACCACTTTATGCCAAGCTTGTACTCTGGTCTACCTTGTCCCTGCATTTCCTCGGTGTCTTCATGCTTTTCTGCTCCTATACCTTTGCTAATGGTTTTACTCTGCCACCACTTCTGGAATGCTTTCCCCCTTGTGCAACTTATCAATTTATTGCCTCCAAATTCATCCTTCATTGCCTTCTCTGGAAAAATGGATCTGGATCTTTTAAATATTTTTCCTCTGCCAACTGATATGATGTTAACCTTGAAGAGTGTGCTGGAGAGAGACACTGCAGGAAGAAGGATTTCTCCCCTGGTTTCAATGTACCCTCACAGAAGATTTCTAGAGCACTTGTCCCCTCACCCCTGTGCTCAGGCTGTGAGGTCTCTCTAGAGCAGTGACTTCCAACCAGAGACAATTTTGCTCCCAGAAGACGTATGGCAATAAATAAAAATAGTTTTCAATGTCACAACTTGGTATCAGGGGAGGTGTTACTACCAGCATCTAGTGAGTAGAGGCCAGGGATGCTGCTAAGCATCCTACACTGCACAGGACAGTGCCCACAACAAAGAATCACTAGCCCAAAAGGTCAATAGTGCCAAGGTTGGAAAAATATCTGGAATGAAAAATTTTCACTTAAAAAGTGGGGACTCCTTTCAAAATTATATTAAAAATATACTGACTGACTAAATAAATAAAAGTATCATCTCACCTTTTCTTGTGGATTGATTTTTAGTTCACTTATAAATGTCACTGTAGCCCAATCTTTGAAACGATCACAAAATACAGTATATTTATAAAGGTCTTATGACATTTGTAAAGTGTTAGAAACAATATTAGATTTAACTGTTATACACAGTAATAAATTAGAGCAATGACAGAGAGAACACTGGCTAAATTTAAGATTTGCACCACAAGAGAATCCAAAGTTATTAACCTTATTCAACTCATAAATACTTAACTTCAAAGTAAATGACATCTTAGGAGTTTGATTAGCCACAAAGTTAATGAGAATGCAAGCAGATATGAAACTTAAACAGTCTATGAAAATTAGAAAACAAAAAAGTAACAACTCTAAAACACTTCAAGTAAAATACAACTGAGAAACACTGAGTTAATGTATGTATTTGTAAAGCATCTTTTTATTTTACTTCACTCTTATGTTTCTGAATCTCACGCAGCCAAATAAAAATAGTAAAGAAAAACTTTACTTTCTTCCTTACCTAAGAACCCAAGGTAATTCAATGCTGCCAACAATGGGCAGGTTAAGACAGGACAATGTGTTCTAATATATATTATTAAAGGCTGATTGTCCCGCCTTCAGCCGCCACCTACAAGCAATTTTAATGATCAGTTTTGATAAGCAGCAAGATTTAGCCTGGATAAAAGCCATGTGTACAGTGTAGATATAATCTGTACAACTTAGGCAATCCTTACTCAGCTAAGCATAGGTGTTCATCTGCTTATATTAAGGGGTTTCTAACTTTATTTAGTAAAATAATTTTTTTCCAATTAAATCTTATACAAACCTAGACAATAAACAAAACTGAAAAGCAGCATTTGATCACTATAAATGAGTCCCTCACTCAGCTTTAGCATCCAAGTAATGTCTGCATTTTATTTTGGCTACTCAAAATTCTACTTTATCCATCATGTAAGAACTGCACATGATAAAAAAGTTTTTTAAAAAACTCATTGCAATGTCCAGGTAGTCTTCAATGAAACTACATTACATTTGAAAAACAGATAGTAAGATACTTTTCTTTCAAAGTTAAAGCACAAACAAAATCTAAAAATAACTTGTATTATTTATCATGTATATAAGGCAGATAAGCTGCTGAAAGTTCTTCAAATGACAAAAATTTTATATATATTATTATCAAATATAAGTTGTGACCTGTGTTATTGTCCCATAGTTACACAAAGCAGAGCATACACTCTGCATGTATCTGCACTTTGACTGGCAATTAATTAGTGGTATTCCTGGGCATAATACTAATCTAGTCACTAATGTAAAGTATTTAGTGACTAGACAAGTGAGGATTAAATTTTTAAAGGCCCAGGGAAGAGATACAAAATTTGTAATTGCTATCAAAACACAATATAGGAAGTACAAATACATACAAAATTGGCAACGGAAGCTTTATTCCAAGTTCTTTTTTTTTTTTTAAATTAGCCTGGTAGCAAACTTTGACATGCTGGTGATCTCTGTAGTATATTAAATGTGTGATATATAATAGAAGTGAGTCTAGGAGTTGTTTTAAATTAGAGAAGCTTTTTTAGTTTAAAATGTACATTAAAATTAAGTTTGATCCTGAAGTGGGTAGGAAGGTGGGTGAAATAGGTGAAGGGGATTAAGAGGTACAAACCTCCAATTATATAATAAATAAGTCACAGGGATGTAATATGCAGCATAAGAAACATGGTCAATAATATTGTAACAACATTGTATGGGGACAGAAGTAAAAAGAGAAATAGACAAATCCACAATCATAGTGAAAGATTCTAACACACCTCTTAGAATGATAGAATGAGCACAGAAAAAAAAATCAACAAAAATATATAAATTTTGATTGACATAATTAATATTTATGTTAAAATAATCAACATAACTGACATATACAGAACTCTATACCAAATAAGTGCAAAATGCATATCCTTTTCAAGTGTACATGGAACATTTACCAAAACTGACCATACACTTGGCCATACAGCAAGACTCAACAAATTTCAAAGAACTGAAATAATATACAGGATGTTCTCTAACCACAGTGGAATTAAGCCAAAAATAAATAACAAAAATAATAAAAAATCTGCCAATTTTTGGAAATTAAGCAATATACTTCTAAATAACTGATGAGGGAAAAGAAGAAATCACCATGCAATTTAGAACTAAACAATAATGAAACAAATAGTGAAAATACGATATATCAAAATGTATAGGATACAGACAAAGGCATGAATGCAAGAAAATTTAAAGTCTTAAAGTACTTTCTAAAATATTTTCTAAAACAGTAGGAAAAAAAGGCTGGAAATCAAGGATCTAACTATTTATCTTAAGGAGTTAGAAAAACTAAATGAATCCAAATAAATAAAATAGAAAAAGTAAAATAACAAAAAATTGAAATTAATGGGATAGGAAAAGAAAGTTTACATTTGAAAAGATTAACAAAGCCAAAAGTTTGCTCTTTGAAAAGACCTATAAATAAATAAACCCCTGAGAAGACACATCAAGAAAAAGGGCACAAATAACCAATATCAGAAGTGAAGAGAAGATATCACTCCAGATTTTATGGACATTAAAAAGATAATAAAAGAATATTATGAGGAGCTTTATGCCAATAAATTTGATGTGGGCAAATTTTGAAACAAACACAAAAAGGCTAGAAACATCTTTATAGTCCTACATCCAGCAGACATTGAATTCATAACTCCTAGTCCAGATGAGAGTCAACACTTAAGGAAGAAATAATACCAATCTTACAGAGTTGGCCAGAGAACAGAAAAAGAGGGCCCATTTATCAACTCATTTTATGAGGCCAGTAAACCTTGGTATAATACCTAACAAGGGCGTTATAAGAAAGGAAACATATGGGACAACCTCTCTCAGAAACATAGGTGCAAAAACTCTATTCGAAATATTAGTAGACCAAATTCAGTGATACATAAAGGGGTATGCATGACAACCAAATTGTATATAAATCAGAAATGCAAGGTTGTTTAAACATTCAAAATGTAATCAATGTAACACATTAGTAGAAAAAAGGAGAAAGATATATAATCATCTCAACCAATATAGAAAATACACTTGATAAAATACAATACAGTCATGAAAAACTCTTAAAAAAGAAGAAATAGAGGGATTATCTTTTACAGAATCTAAGAATCTATAAAAAACCTACAGCAAAAACAACAACAACAAAACCTACAGCAGATATTTTACTAAAGGTGAAATACTGAAAGCACCTCTGAGTTTGACATCAAGACAAGAAAGTCTGCTATCAACACTTCTATTCTGCAGTGTACTTGAGGTCTCTGCCAATGTAATTAGACACAGAAGAGAAATAAATATATATAGATTGGATAGGAAGAAAGATAGCTGTCATTAGTCACAAACACCAAGATTATATACATTATATGGGTGTTCTAGTTATTCATGCTGCATTATTCCAAAACTTGGTGGCTTAAAACAACCATTTTATTTTATTTTTTTTGTGGTACGCGGGCCTCACACTGCTGCGGCCTCTCCCGTTGCGGAGCACAGGCTCCGGACGCGCAGGCTCAGCGGCCATGGCCCACGGGCCCAGCCGCCCCGCGGCACGTGGGATCCTCCCAGACCGGGGCGCGAACCCGGTTCCCCTGCATCGGCAGGCGGACGCGCAACCACCGCGCCACCAGGGAAGCCCAAAACAACCATTTTATTATACTCATGGATTCTGCGGGTCAGGAATTAAGAAAGGGCATAGCAAGAATAGCCTATCTCTAATCTGTAATATCTGGGGCCTTAGCTGAGGAGACTTTTTAATGTGGGCAGGGGAGGGGGGATGCACCATTATGTTTATTAGAAGTTGGATTTCAATGTGTGCACTAGACAGATTACAGAATAAATACCCACACCTTGAGAAAGGGAAGCCCACAATTCATACAAAGTGCTCAATACAGAAAGTTGCTGTGTCAAAATCCAGGCAAGGACCACACTCGGGGCAGCCCGTCCTCTCCCACTGCCGTCAATGAGGGCTGTACTATGGTTTTTTATTTTATTATTTATTTTATTTATCTTTATTATTATTAATATTATTATTTGATTCTCCTGTGGTCACTGGTGGGTGTGATATGTACACTGGGGGCAAGAGTCTTCTGGAAGTGACAGTCCTCTGGAAGTGACAGTCCTCTGGAAGTATCTTTATTCACATGTCTGATGACTGATGCTGCTTTCAGATAGGTTGCTGGCCAGGAATATCTATACATGTCCACTCTGTATGGTCTCTCCACATGGACTATTTTGGGCTTCTTCAGAGCATGAGAACTGGGTTCCAAGAGCAATTGTCTCAAGAGGACCAGACTGAAACTGCATCACCTTTTTAAGACCTAGTCTCAGAAGTCACACAGCATTACTTCCATGTTAGCCACAAGCTCACCCATATGCAAGGTGAGCAAAATGGACCTCTCTAAATAAGGGAAGTATCATATCATATGAATAGTAAGTGGTATGGGAGTTATTGTTGTGGCCAACTTTGGAAAACACAATCTGTCAAAATAGGTTAAACAAAGATTTTAGTTCTGCAGACCCTTTCAAATTATATTAAGAAGATTGTGAAAGACAGAAAAAACACAAGATTTCACTAGAGTTTGGAAGCTATCAAAATAACCTAAGCAAGAAATAAGGGCAAGAGTGGGAAAGGAGTGAATGAGAGACTAAAGTCTTGGTAATAATTCTGTAAGGGAATCTAGGGAAGGGAAAGTGACAAAGATGACTTGGACTCTGATGCTAAAGATGAGGGGAATGGAAACACTACAATCCTATCATCAATAAGCAGTACCATTACTTTTAATTCTTGTAGTCTTTGGGTATAAAATATCTCACTCTTTAATTTGTATTTCTCTGACTACTAGTATATTTGAACATCTTTTCATGTTTGCTGGTCTTCTGGACTTTCTTTTCTGTGAATTGTCTATTCATATCCTTTGCCTGACTTCCAAGTGGGTTATTTATCATTTTCTTATTGGTTTGTGAGACAACTTTGTATATTGCTGATATTAACCCTTTTCTGGACTCCTATACTTAACATATAGCTTCCTAGATGTTTATTTTAATTTTTATTATTCTAGTTTTTACATTTTAACTTTTAAGCCATCTATATAAGAATTCAATTTTGTTTTTCTTACAATAGAGAGCTACTTGTGCTAATCCTATTTAATTTAAAAAAATCATCTTTTCCCCACATTTTCATATACTAAATTTTCATACTTACTAGGAAATACGTTCTTAATCACAGTGCTATAATGTCAATGAATCTGCCAACTGGGTCCATGATTAATTTTTAACTATCTGGTAAGGGTAGAAATCGAACTAATAAAACCAAGAATCAACATTACCTAAATCTCAAGTATGGCCAGTGAAAGTTACCTGTTGTACTTAAAATCGTCAGTGTTATTCAAGGGAAAAAGGGGGAAAGGAGGGAGCTTTCTGAATCTGGAACTATATCACAAAACTCCTTTAAAAGTTTTAGTAAGCAAATGTAAATTTTTCATTTCATTTTTGCTTCTTGGTTTCTTTTTTCTAGAATTCCAAAATTCCCACTCCACCTGCTAGTGGGATACTACAATTTGCCATTTACCAAGGCCTAAATTTCCTTCTTCATTTCCTGCCCCATTTCCCTTTTATTAGGTTTCTAATAAGAAATTGCCTGAAACAAGGAGAGAAAAATTACATGTATTCACTTTTCTTCTACTAATTACAGCAATAATTCTGCTGAGAAGATTAAAATCTTGAGTAAGATGATTAGTTTATATGCACAAATAATCCACAGCTATCATTAATTTTGCTCAGAAATTACATGGATATTCAAAGTAATTCTCCTTAAACGATAAAATACTTTACAAAAGTTAAGAACCAAATGTAATTATAGAATTGAAAAGTATAATACATTTTTTAAAACCTGGTGGATGGGTTCACTAGCAGAGTTAAATTGACAGAACAGGATCAGTGAACTTGAAGACACATCAATAGAATTTACTAAATCTAAACAAGACGAAAACAGACTTTAAAAAAAATGAGCAGGATCTCGGGGACTGGTAGGAAAATAACAAATGGCCCAACGTTTGTATAACCAGAGTCCCAGGGAAATAGAAGAAAGAGTATGGGGCTGAAAAATGTTATAAAAAAATAATGGATAAAAACCTCTTTACTTTGGCAAAACACATAAAACCTACAGATTCAAGAAGCTGAGTTAACCCCAAATAGGATAAAACCGAAGAAATACAATACAAAGCACATCATAGTCAAACTTCAGAAAACTAAAAACAAAGAAAAAAATCTATAAAGCAGCCAGAGAGAAATGACATATTACCTACAGGCAAACAATAATTTGAATGTCAGCAGATTTCTCATCAGAAACCAAGGAGGCTAGGAAGAAGTGGCAAACGTTTTTCAAGTGCTGAAGGAAAATAACTCTCAACCCCAAATTCCTTATCAGAAAAAACTATCCTTACTATCCTTCAAGAATGAAGGAGAAATAAAGATATTCTCAAATGAAGAAAAACTAAAGGAATTTGACACTAACATATCTACCTCTTAAGTAAGGTCTCTTAAAGGAAGTTCTCCAAACAGAAAGGACTAAGTGAATAAGGTTTAACTTCAGATAAAAAAGAACAATGGAATAGGTAAAAGCAGTGGTAAATATAATGGATTATGTTTCTCATCATTAGCTTCTTCAATAATATTTCATGGTTGAAGCAAAAGTTTAATGTGGTATTCAGCGTATGTAGAGGAAATCTGATAATTATATTTAAAAAATGGAAAGGGTAAAAGGATGTAAATGTAAGTGAGGTTTCTACACTTCACTTAAGATAGTAAAATGTCACTACAAAAGTAGGCTGTGTGATGTTATGTATATATACCATCATACCTAGGGCAACCATGAAAAAAAAAGTATACTAAGAGATATACTCAAGAATGTAAATAAGTCAAATAAAATTCTAAAAAGCATTTAAGTAATGTACAAGGAGGCAAGAAAAGAGAAACAGAAAAATGATAACAGAGGAAACCAACAACAATAAATAATAAAATGGTTGAATTAAGCCCTAACATATCAATGATTATTTTAAATACAAATAGTCTAATTATACTGGTTAAAAGGCAGAGATTGGTAGAATGGATTTAAAAAGAAACATGACCTAACTATATGTTGCCTACAAGAAACTCACTTCAAACATAATGACATTGGTAGGTTGCAAATAAAAGAATGGGAAAAGATATATCATGCTAATATTATTTTTTTAAAAAAGCAACAATGGCTATCCAACTATCAGATAAAGTACACTTTAAAGCAAAGAAAATTACTGAACAAGGAGGGACATTTCATAATGATAAGATTAATCCACCAAGAAGACATCCTAAATATGTACGCACTGAAGAACACACATTCAAAATACATAAAGCAAATACCAATAGAGCTAAACGGAGAAACAGAAAATTCCACAATTATAGTTGGAAACTTTTAGCAATGAAAACAACTACTAGACAATCAATAATGTATGGAAGAATCTAACAATACCATCAACCAACAGGATACAATTGACATGCAATTGACATCCAACAACAGCAGAATACACATTCTTTACAAGTGCCCATGGAACATTCACCAAGATACACCTCATCATGAGCCATAAAACAAACGTAAATTTAAAAGAACTAAAATCATACAGCTTATGTTTCTGACCATTATGGAATAAAACTAGAAATCAGTAACAGAAAAGACAACAGGTAAATCTCCAAATACTTGGAAATCAAAGAGCACACTTCTAAATAATCCATGGGTCAAACAGGAAGTTGCAAAGGAAATTTTAAGAATACATAGAACTCAATGAAAATGAAAAGACAATACACCAAAATTTGTGAGATGCAACAAAAGCAATGCTGAGAGGGAAATTTATAGCACTATATGCTAGCATTAGAAACAAGAAAAGGTCTCAAATTAATAATCAAGAAACTAGAAAAAAGAATAGCAGAATAAACCTAAAGCAAGCAGAAGAAAATGATGGAGCAAAAATCAATAAAATTGAAAACAGAAAAATTAAATAAAGTGCTAGTTCTTTGAAAAAGATCAATAAAATCAATAACCCACCACTGAAAAAGAAAGAAGATGCAAATTACTAACATCAGGAATGAAACAAGGGTTATCACTAAAGACCCTACAGAATACTATTACCCTGATACCAAAACTGGACAAAGACACTACAAAAAAAGAAAACTACATGGGAATTTCCTGGCAGTCCAGTGGTTAGGACTTGGCACTTTCACTGCCTGTGCCTGGTTCAATCCCTGGTCCCTGGTTGGGGAACTAAGATCCCACAAGCCATGTGGTGTGGCCAAAAAAAAAAAAAAACCAAAGAAACGAACCAAAAAAAAAACCCCAAAACAAAACTACACACTAATACCTCTCATATCTATACCTTAACAAAATATTAACAAATAGAATCTAGCAATGTATAAGAAGAATTATGTGGGATCTATTCCATGTATATTCAACATTGAAAAATCAATCAGTGTAGTCCACCATATCAAGATGCTAAAGAAAAAACATACGATCACATGAATTAACTAAATGCACACCCTATGACACAACAATTGTACTACTGGGCATTTTTCCTAGAGAAATGAAAACATATTCACAGAAAAACCTTCAAGCAAAGATTCACAGTAGTTCTATTTGTAACAGCCCATAACTGGATACTATGCAAATGTCCTTCAACAAGTGAATGGTAAAACCAACTGTGGTACAACCATACCATAGAATAGTACTCAGCGATAAAAAGGAACAAACTATTGACAAACTCAACAACTTGGATGGATCTTAAAGGAATTATGCAACCTGTCTCGTGTAGAAAAATTAAAAAAACCCAAGGGTGACAGTTTACAGTAAGGCCTATGTGTGGATGAAAAGCAGCATGAGCACCAGGTGTCTGCTGCAAAGAACTTCAAGAGAGCTGTGAAAGTCAGTGTACGGGTCATTCTTTAAGAGTTGATGTTTACTAAGTGCTTATTACACGTAAAGCACTGTTCCAAGTGTTGTATGAATTATCTCAGTTAATAAAATAATCTTATCAAGTGGCTACTAATGTGCCCCATTTTATTCATGAGAAAAAATGAGACAGACTATTTCTGAAAAATACCATGATGCATGCCACTCGGTAGAGGCAACAAAAGCCGCAACTGTTTCCCCAAAATTCTGCACTCCAAATTCAAGGGAGCAAGCGCCGTTTTGACCTTGGCGCCACGGAGAAATATTACAGCAGCTAGAGTGAACCTCAAACAACTGGTTAGGGGAGTGTCAAGTTCAGAGATTGGTTCAAGAGTCAGTTCTCAAGGATACCTGGTGTAACAAATTTGGAAAAGGCGTGGGGGAGGAAGTTGATCCTGATGAGAAACTCGATTCCAAACCAAAAGAGCCCGTTAATGGACAAGGTTGGAAACTGAGACCCAGGGAGGGAAGAGAGTGCCTTGCCCAGGGCTAGAGGCTTGGCTGGTACAAGAACTCAGACCTTTGGAGTCCCCGGCCCAGACTCAAGTCACTTCTAGTCACTTCCTCCCTGCCAGTCGCCTAACGTCCTGGACCTTACCCCCCACAGGGGCCGCCATAAGACTCTCCACAGGCGGGCTACAGTTAGCAGTACAAATGGTACGTTCCCGCTGGGCAAGCAGCCAAAGGGGCTCCCGGCCAAAGCGGCCCCGAACCCCCGAGCGGTCGCAGCCGTCTGGCTAAGGACAGCACGGGCTCTGCGAGGAGCCATAGACAGGAAGAGTTCCAGCTCCCGCATGCCTGCCCGGCCGTCCTTTCTCCTACAAAGTCACCCCGAGCGTGGGAGGCAGGTCCTCACCTGTCAGCCTAGAAGGCAGCTGGCTCTACCGCGGCCGTCTTGGTTAGGCGTCACCAGGACCGGAAGTCCCGCCTCCCTCTGACGTCACAGCGCCGCGCCGCGCCGCGCGCCGCTCGCGGGAACTGGTGCCTTTAGGACACGTGGTGTGGCCGGGGTTGCGAGATTTTTGACCCTGGGTTGGGTCCTGTGGCCCAGATCCAGCGAGAGCGCTGGGAAGCTGTCGCTATGCTGGAACTTTCAATTCCCTTTCATTTGAATTTCATCCGCCTCTTATTTTAGTCATCCTTGATACACTTCAGCTTCCCTTTCTCCAGTTCTCCCCCATGCCCATGTTTCCCTTCCTACGTTACTGGTTGCATCTCTTCCCTTACTTTCCCCACATTCACAGGGAAGTTGGTTCTCAGTTGCCCTGTTTATTAGCATTAATATGCCCAGCCTCTGCTACTCGGCCCTTTAGCAAAATGCTGAAAATGCCTATTCCAGAGGTATTTCGAGCTTACCACATCCAAGCTCCATGAAGACAAAGGTCATATTCATCTTGCGAACTGTTGGCATCCTCAGCACCTGGCACGTAATAGGTGAGTGGCATATATCTGTTCAAAAATGCAATAGAGAAAACAAAGTAGTTTTATAGCCAAGGGTAGAAGCAGACAAGTAGAGTGGCAAATCAGTAATCTCCCCCACACATGGAAGAGAAGACTTGATCCTTTTTCATTCAACATCTCAGTGATAGGCACCACCTTCCAACTAGTTGTTGGAAGTTGACTGGTACCTCTTATAGGCACCACCTTCCAACCAGTTGTTGGAAATTGATTGACTGGTACCTCTTCATTACCTTCCCTGCTTTCACTTTACTTCCTAAATATAATAGTTAACCCAATGAGTTTAGAAGATGCCACTCACTGTGCTAAGAGCTTCTCATGAATCAACTCATTTTTAATCCTCACAGCAACCCCAATGAAGTCAGTGTTAATGTGTGACCATAGAGTTTGGAAACATAGACAAATGCACAAAATAAGTGAATGATTACATTGCAGTGACATTACATGGTATGTTCAAGGTGTTGTCCCTCGTTACTAATGCACAGCTCAATGTGTGCAAAATTCCGATGAGGGTGGTTCAAATGCAGCAGTTCTTTCAATTCTTGCATATGCATTTATGGTGCATTGCTCAAGTGATTTGTGTCTCTGATTTCATTAAATAAGGCTGTGCCAGAAAAGTTAACCAATGGGGTTCCTTTTTTTTTTCTTTAAATCTATCTTTCCAGACCTTTGGCCAGTCTGTGTTATTATCCCCATATTATTTGCTGTTCAAATAGTTTCTACTTTCTAGGCACTTATTAGGATTGCACTTCCCTTATAGTTCAGGGGTGGGGAGTGGAGGAAGGGAGGGACCAAGGGGATGTGAGTAATTCTGGCCAATGAGTTGTGAGGAGAATGCTGTGTCACTTCCAGCCTGAGCAGTTGATTTCTTGTGTGAGATGCTCCAAAACTTCACTTTTTCCTTTGGTGAGGTGATGGCAACATTTGAATGATGTCTGTCGCAAGAGCCTGTGTCCTTCAGTAGCTGCTGCTACGTAAAGCCTGTTGACCATCCTGTGATGAATACTTTGGAGAAAGAAAGAAACCTCTGTTGTTACTTTTGGTGTTCTTACAATGTAGCCTGTCCTAATTGATACACAGGGACAGCCACACAGAGAGGATCTTTTTTCTCACGCTCTTGATTTTAATTCTAAATACTCAGGGGAGACTTTCTGATTGCCTCGTCTTGGGTCTGGTTGTCAGCAATTGTCCAATCATCAGTAGCAAGCACTAGGGGTCATACTGTACCTTGTAGACAGGGACCCTCTTCTACAGTTAAGGGGATTTTAGTGAGCAGGCAAACATTCCACAAAGGTGTCTACTACAAGCAGACATGGCTATAAAATTAGACCATTGTATACTGATTTAAAAGCAATAAATGAAATTGAAACAGTTTCACCTTTTACAAGAATTTTAGACTCTCATTACTCATTCAATGTTTATTGACTACCTATTACATTCCAAACACTCTTCCAGGCACAGAGGACACAAAGGCAACCCAGAGAGAAAAACACTTGCTCTCACCAAAACCCAAAATAAACAAATAAAATACATTGACATATAGTAACAGTGGAAGAGGAACTAAAAGGCAGGGTAAAAGAGAGTGAGGGGTGCATTCATTACCTACTGCTGCTTAACAAATTACCCCAAAACATAGCAGCTTAAAACATTTATTATCTCGCACAGTTTCTGAGGGTCAGGAATCCCGGAGAGCCTACCTGGAGCTCAAAGTCTTTGAGGTTTCAGCCAAGCTGGTTGGTCAGGGCTGCAGATATCTCAAAGCTCCACTGAGGCTGGAAAATCCAGCACTAAGCTCAGTCACGTAATTGTTAGCCAGCCACTGTTCCTCACTTGGCTGTTGGCCAGAGGCTGAGCTACTCCAGGGGCATCTGGGGACTCATTATAAAAGCATTCAGGGGCTGACTCCACATTTCATTAATCTAGCAGTGTCCACAAAGAGATGCAGTGTAGGGTCTTCTGACTGTTTAACTTCATGACTGCATCGCAAGGAATAATTTATGGAAAGAAAGCTTCAAAAGGTAAATTTAGGCTTATGTAGAATAATTATTCTAATTATGGAACTCTAAGGAATGTAAATTACTAGAAGGAGAGACTTTTGTCAAATGAGAGTAATGGCTAATATTTCCTGAACATTTACTGTGCCAAGTTTTGTGCTAAATGCTTTACATAGGTCTAGAAGGGAAAGAGAAGTTTGAGGACAGAGTTCAGAATGATGGTCTCAGATAAATGGTCCCCTCTTTGCCCAAACCGTATGGATTCATGTCTGAGTCCTAGCAAGAGAAGCATTATGGCAGGAAGCAGAAAGAAGAAATCTCCCGCAAAATCTCTGAGAGATTTTGGGGTCCCAAGGCAATGCAGCTCAGGAACCACTGTGACAGAGTACCAAGGAAACCTGCCTTCTGTTGAGCAGAGAAGCTGTGCAGTGTCGCGTGGACAGGGGATGATTTAAGGAGACTGTCAACCACATGTAGCACTTACAGGGAAGAAGTTGCAGGGGAGGTAGTGTCTCAGCCTCCTGCCATTTCATGGGCAACATCATTGAAGAGGAAGAGGAAAAAAATAAAAAGTTTGCATTTCTGATATGGCCCAGATCAACTATGCAGGGATCTTTAACAACAGCTCCTAGAAACTGCCACAGCTGTTGGGGACACTTTAGCGGAGGTAAGAGAGTAGCTGGGGACACTTTGCAGAAGTGATTGAGGGCCCACAATTGTTTCATTGTTCCTCCGTTCTGCTATTTGCTGAATAAGTGCTACATCATTTTATATAAGAGACTTGAGCATCTGCATATTTTGGAATTGGTGGTGCCAGAATCCTGGAACCAATCCCCTGTGGATACCAAGGGATGACTGTATTACTGTTTCATGTGACTTTTGATAAGTGTTTAATCTTGATAGAGAGAAAGCTAATTGACTAATTTATGTTTTCCTCTAATGTTTGGGTTTCTTTTGGCTTAGCCATGTGTATTAGTTTTTAAGTTTATAGCTTAAAAATTCATTGTGCTGTGTCCTTAAAAACTGCAAAGGAATTCTATTCTCAGTCCAAGCCAACCAGACTAACATATTTGTTTCACACTCTCAGTAGCAAGCTTAATGAGGCCCAGGCCTATGATTTAGCTCTCTGTGAATTATCCAATAGAGATATTTTTCTCCACAATTCTGGGTACCACACAACAGAGGAACTAAAATGTCTACTATTCTCTTGTTCTGTTATTATGGTTTCTCTGTTCAACTTCTGCTTTCTTCGATTTAGATCCTTTTAAAAGAGTCGCATGCTTTCCTATCTTTTCATAGTCTAGTTCCTGAAAACTAAAAAGTAGTCATGTCATTAGCACAGAGTACATTTTCATTTATGGTCTTCTTTAGAATTCCTTACTGAAATTGATAGCGTTAAACAAAAAAATTTTTTTAAATGTTGAATTTCTGACATTATTAAAGTATCTTAACTTTTAGTTTAAGCATCATTCATTTTTGTAACATTTCAGAGAGGCCAGAGAACCACATTCATTTTCCTTTTCTCTCACTTTTTAAAAAATCTTTTTTTCCCAGATGGTAAAATTGAGATATGGACCACAAAGAGTATCTCTGGGGACTGAGTGGATGCCCGGACTTTTGGCTGCCCACATCTGGCCTTCTCCCAATGCTTGGGGAGATGTTCCACATGATAAATTTTATAACATCCTAAGCATTGTGCTGGGCTTGGTAACTCCTTCTAGCTGAGGAAATGAGAGCATCCCACATAAAACTGTCCTGATGTTATAGACAAGCTCATCATCAAGTGCCATATTGAATAGCATGCTTTTAAGAGTTAGAAGAGGGGGAATTCATTGAACTACAAATTGGGTAAGAAGAGCTTTTGACTGAAAGGAGTTCTTGAGTCCTGCCTTGAAAGATAGCTACTATTTGCATAAAGGAGAAAGAAAATGGCATTCTAGATGAGGAGATTGATTTAACAAAATATAATAGTCTAAATTAAATGGTCTAAGAGGCATGATCCTGTGGAGAAAAGTTGACTCTAGTCTCAGCTTTGCACAATCAAGACTAATAATGCTTTTCTGTACATCTTTATTGGAGTATAATTGCTTTACAATGGTGTGTTACTTTCTGCTTTATAACAAAGTGAATCAGCTATACGTATACATATATCCCCATATGTCTTCCCTCTTGCGTCTCCCTCCCTCCCACCCTCCCTATCCCACCCCTCTAGGTGGTCACAAAGCACGGAGCTGATCTCCCTGTGCTATGCGGCTGCTTCCCACTAGCTATCTGTTTTACATTTGGTAGTGTATATATGCACATGCCACTCTCTCACTTCATCCCAGCTTACCCTTCCCCCTCCCCGTGTCCTCAAGTCCATTCTCTAGTAGGTCTGCGTCTTTATTCCCGTCCTGCCCTTAGGTTCTTCATGACCATTTTTTTTTTAGATTCCATATATATGTGTTAGCATACGGTATTTGTTTTTCTCTTTCTGACTTACTGCACTCTGTATGACAGACTCGAGGTCCATCCACCTCACTGCAAATAATTCATTTTCATTTCTTTTTATGGCTGAGAAATATTCCATTGTATATATGTGCCACATCTTCTTTATCCATTCATCTGTCGATGGACACTTAGGTTGCTTCCATGTCCTGGCTATTGTAAATAGAGCTGCAATGAACATTGTGGTACATGACTCTTTTTGAATTATGGTTTTCTCAGGGTACATGCCCAGTAGTGGGATTGCTGGGTCTTGAAAGTGTGCTTTAAGCCAGGTGTCCCCAAGCCCCGGGCCACAGACCGTTGGTGGGCTGCAGCCTGTTAGGAATGGGACGGCACAGCAAGTTTGTAGATTTTTTGATGATGGCTATTCTGACTGGTGTGAGGTGATACCTCATTGTAGTTTTGATTTACATTTCTCTAATGATTAGTGACGTTGAGCATCTTTTCATGTGTTTTTTGGCTATCTGTATATCTTCTTTGGAGAAATGTCTACTTAGGTCTTCTGCCCACTTTTGGATTGAGTTGTTTGTTTTTGTGATATTGAGTTGCATGAGCTGCTTGTAAATTTGGAGATTAATCCTTTGTCAGTTGCTTCATTTGCAAATATTTTCTCCCATTCTGAGGGTTGTCTTTTCGTCTTATTTATGTTTTCCTTTGCTGTGAAAAAGCTTTGAATTTTCATTAGGTCCCATTTGTTTATTTTTGTTTTTGTTTCCATTTCTCTAGGAGGTGGCTCAAAAAGAATCTTGCTGTGATTTATGCCATAGGGTGTTCTGTCTATGTTTTCCTCTAAGATTTTTATAGGGTCTGGCCTTACATTTAGGTCTTTAATCCATTTTGAGTTTATTTTTGTGTACGGTGTTAGGGAGTGTTCTAATTTCATTCTTTTACATGTGGCTGTCCAGTTTTCCCAGCACCACTTATTGAAGAGGCTGTCTTTTCTCCATTGTATATTCTTGACTCCTTTATCAAAAATATGGTGACCATATGTGCATGGGTTTATCTCTGGGCTTTCTATCCTGTTCCATTGATATATATTTCTGTTTTTTGTGCCAGTACCATACTGTCTTGATGACTGTAGCTTTGTAGTATAGTCTGAAGTCAGGGAGCCTGATTCCTCCAGCTCCATTTTTCGTTCTCAAGATTGCTTTGGCTATTTGGGGTCTTTTGTGTTTCCATACAAATTGTGAAATTTTTTGTTCTAGTTCTGTAAAAAATGCCAGTGGTAGTTTGATAGGGATTGCATTGAATCTGTAGATTGCTTTGGGTAGTAGAGTCATTTTCACAATGTTGATTCTTCCAATCCAAGAACATGGTATATCTCTCCATCTGTTTGTATCATCTTTAATTTCTTTCATCAGCATCTTATAATTTTCTGCATACAGGTCTTTTGTCTCCTTAGGTAGGTTTATTCCTAGGTATTTTATTCCTTTTATTGTAATGGTAAATGGGAGTGTTTCCTTAATTTCTCTTTCAGATTTTTCGTTCTTAGTGTATAAGAATGCAAGAGATTTCTGAGCATTAATTTTGTATCCTGCTACTTTACCAAATTCATTGATTAGCTCTAGTAGTTTTCTGGTAGCATCTTTAGGATTCTCTATGTATAGTATCATGTCATCTACAAACAGTGACAGCTTTACTTCTTCTTTTCCGATTTGGATTCCTTTTATTTCTTTTTCTTCTCTGATTGCTGTGGCTAAAGCTTCCAAAACTATGTTGAATAATAGTGGTGAGAGTGGACAACCTTTTCTTCTTCCTGATCTTAGAGGAAATGGTTCCAATTTTTCACCATTGAGAATGATGTTGGTTGTGGGTTTGTCATATATGGCCTTTATTATGTTGAGGTAAGTTCCCTCTATGCCTACTTTCTGGAGTGTTTTTATCATAAATGGGTGTTGAATTTTGTCAAAAG
>NC_041225.1:40565443-40622710 GCF_002837175.3 Physeter macrocephalus
AAGATTTTTAATCACAGTCTCAATTTCAGTGCTTGTGATTGGTCCGTTTATATTTTCTGTTTCTTCCTGGTTCAGTCTCAGAAGGTTGTGCTTTTCTAAGAATTTGTCTATTTCTTCCAGGTTGTCCATTTTATTGGCATATGGTTGCTTGTATTAATCTCTCGTGATCCTTTGTATTTATGCAGTGTCAGTTGTTACTTCTCTCTTTTCATTTCTAATTCTACTGATTTGAGTCCTCTTCCTTTTTTCCTTGATGTGTCTGGCTAATGGTTTATCAATTTTGTTTATCTTCTCAAAGAACCAGCTTTTAGTTTTATTGATCTTTGCTATTGTTTCCTTGATTTCTTTTTCATTTATTTCTGATCTGATCTTTATGATTTCTTTCCTTCTGCTAACTTTGGGTTTTTTTAATCTTCTTTCTCTAATTGCTTTAGGTGTAAGCTTAGGTCGTTTATTTGAGAAGTTTCTTGTTTCTTGAGGTAGGGTTGTATTGCTATAAAATTCCCCCTTAGAACTGCTTTTGCTGCATCCCATAGGTTTGGGTCATCGTGTTTTCATTGTCATTTGTTTCTAGGTATTGTCAGAAAAGATACTTGATACAATTTCAAATTTCTTAAATTTACCAAGGCTTGATTTGTGACCCACGATATGCTCTGTCCTGGAGAATAAGACGAATAATGCTTTTACCTCAAATATTTTCACTAAGGTTGTTCAGAGCTTCTACTGAAGAATTGCCCTGTGCTCCTTCATGTCCATTTCAACATACTTTCCAAACCTTCATGACCTTACATATCTCATGTCCTCTGCCTGGAATGCTATTCTATTCCCCGGTAACCCTACCCCATTAGCCCAGAAAATTCCTACACAGCTTTCAACACTCAAATATCACTGTCCTTACTTTCCTAGGCAGAATTAGACTACTTGGCTTTCAAGATACCTTAAACATATCTGTAGTCTTACATTTATTACATCTACATTATGTTCATACGACTGTCTTTTGTTGTTGTTTATTTGTTTTGATGGAACATTTAAAAGCAAATTCCAGACACTATTAACCTTAAATACTTCAGTATGAATCTCTAACAGATAAGGAGTTTCAAAGAAAGAGCAATAATACCACTATTACACTGCACTAAATTAGCAATAGCTCTTTAATATTTTTAAATATTATTTAAAATGAGATGGATATTTTTAAATATCCATCTCATATTCAGTTTCTCTAAAATGGATCTAGCTGACTGTGTCCTCATGGTTCCAATCTGGGGCTTCTAGGACAACAGTAAGTGTTTGAATTTTACCACTGGAGTATATTAATATTGTCATTTACTCTCATTGCAGAGCCTCTGATGGTCTATTTTAGAGAGTGTAGCAAGGACAAAATTTAAAATGGAAAATAAAATGTAGATAAAATAAAGTTTTAGCTTTGAGCATGAATCATAGCATGGCCTTGGATTTATTAAATAATGTACTCTTAAGCAAGTTGATAGCCTTCTGGAGGCAAAATCTATCTTGTCCATCAGTGGTCCTAGAAGGACATCTAAAGAGCAGTTATTGGTAGAATAGCCTCCTGAGGGTGGGAGCAATACTATCCTAATGGTTCTCTCTCTTGATGGATATAGACCATAGGCTAATGGTCAAACCAAATGAATTTTTAAAAACCAACAAAACCAACAAGCTGGAATATAATTTTCACTCACAATGTTTCTTTTCAAAATGAAGGACCTCAATTTGTTTAACAGTCCTGGCCTCTCTCAAGCCCCTCTGCACTCTGCCAAGGGAAAGTGGAGTGACTTGCCTGATAATGTAACTTTTGGAAGAATAAACTATTCATGCTTAACTGATTTCTGTTTTCTTCTTCTGGGAGCTAGCATCCCATAGGGAGTAGGAGGTCTTTGCTCTTCCATGATATAACCTAAGCAACTCTCCACCCCTGTAGAAGATTGCCTCTGACTGAGTGGGTAAGTCTGTTTAATTCTGGGGTTCACTTTGCAAGCCCTTTTGATATGCATGTTAGCTATGGGCCCTAATATAGCCTTTATCAGAAATCAAGATGATATTTAGGCCTCCAGGTGTTCTGTAAGCATAAATAAGCCTAGGGTCTTATTTCTCAGTTTTTTCAGAATCCAGATGAAGGGTACTATTTTGGGGGGTCTTGTCAAAAATATAAATAATAATAAAATGGTATGTTAATATGCTGCTATATTCTATTGGCTAATATTTTATGTAGAATTATATGTTGATATTCTTAAGTGGGATTAATTTGTGACTTTTAGGGGTTTTGTTACCAGTATTACACTAGTTTTATAAAAAGAATTTAGAAGTTTTCATTCTTTTTATTTTCTATGCTCTGGAACAATTTAAATAGTATTAGAACTATCAATAATTTATATTTTCTCTAAAAATCACCCTTTTAATTCAGGCTCTCGTATTTATTTGCTTAGAGTTGAACAAAGTAGTCACTTATGAATCTTTCAGTTTTCTCTGTGTTTGTGGTTATTCCATCATCATTTTCAACTTTTGTACTTTTGTGCTATCTCTCATTTCCCCACTTGATCAGATGACCTAATGGTTTGTGTTTATATATTTCTACGGGTTTTTTTTGGAAGAAGCAGCTCTTGGATTTATGTAATAGTTTTATGTTTTTTCTTTTCAAATTCATTATTGAATACTTTTTATGATTCTTCCCTTCTGCTTTCCTTGACATTCTTTTTTTCCTACCTTGAGACTTGTTTGTAAATATAAACTTTCCAGCTATGAATTTTCTTCTGAGCTTTGCTTTGCTTCTATCCCATATTTCTGATGTACTGATGGGTAAAGTAATTTGATAAGCAAGCAGATTTGCCCAGTTGAGAGATCTACTGTCCTGTGAAGAAGAGAGCTGAATAGTCCATTGTTTGGATAAACATGTTTCCAGGAAGTCTCTTAAGCAATAAAGTTATTTCCAATAATTTTCTGCCCTTCCCACTGAGAGATTGTATTTTGTGTCCCATTGGTATCAAACTTGTGGCTTGTTTTGGACAATGAAATGTTAACAGATGGTCCATTGAGGGTTTCTACCCTTGTGGGATTCTGTCATTCCTCTTATCTCTCTGCCCCAAGATCAGTATGTCCCAGATTGGGGTTGTTCATTTATCCAGGGTCCCAGAATGAGGAAGACATGAAATAGAGGTGGAAGCAACCAGTGAAGGATGTGTAATGGGAGAAAGAACTAAATCTTTGTTGTTGTAAACTGCTGAGATTTCTGAGTTTTTTTATTATTGCATCATCAGCTGGCAAAACTGTCTGACACAGCATATATTGAATATATTTATGTATATATATTCTTTTATATGTACCTTTATATACTATATTATATATACCTTTACTATATTATATATACATATAATATATCATGCCTACTCAAATATGGCATAGTAACATCTTTTGAACAAATATTGTATAAGTATATTTTACGGAACTTAAGATGTAATTTTTGCTAATTAAATTTTATCAAAATTTATAGTTGTGTCTTTGCTTTTATGACACATTTGTGGTCATAGTCATGATTTGTCTGATGCCAAGCCTTTGGTCAAAATTTCCTCCATTACAGGTTTGTTTCTTGGAGAAAATCCCATTGCTCTATACCTATCAGCTTTGGGACATGGTTATAGAAGTTCACTAATATGAAAAAGGACACTGCCTCTACTTTTTGCAATTTTTAAATTCTCATTTTATTACTCCTTAAAACCAGTGGAAATGACCTGTAATCATAGTGATATAATATATCTTTATAAATGATCTCTCTTATAGAAGGAAAAAAATGGTCTTCTATAACCATCAGATATATAAACAGTATGGGATATGAAGATAGTTTTAAAAATTCTAAACAGGGAAAAGAAAATACTCTATTTTTTTCTTGAAAACATAGTTAAGAAGTCAGGCAATATTTAAAGATTCCAAAATATGCATCTTATTTTTAACACAATAAATTAAGAGTTGTGCCTTTGATTTATCAAGTGCTTATATAATTTTTCAAATATTGTAATGTCTCGTAGAATATTAAATATTTATTGATAGATCTAAGCAAAAATGTAAGATGTCAAAAATATTTGAATATAATGTTTTTGGTTCAGTGCCCCCTGCCTTACATTGTCATTATTTTACATGGCAAAGCTGGCATAAGTGAGAATTTGGTTAATTGTCTAATTTTGTTCTTATAAACCCCGATTCTCTATATGTTAGTACAAATCTGAGTTTTAGTATGCTAATCTCTGAGTAATCAAATATGCCTAGGAAAAAATAATCTGCAGGGGAACTGCAACTACAGACCATATGATTTGCATTATTAGTACTTTCCATATAATAATTCTACACATTGTTATCATTAGCAACACTATTTCAATCATGAATATCACCAAGTTCAGAAGAAATCATTTCTGAATTGTCTCTATTAGACCATGATCAAGAGGAAAAAATACAAGATCTAGTTTTCCTTTAGTGTTGTATCTGACATTTTTAAATAGACTCATTTTCTGTGGTTTCATGTAACCTATTACATTTGTCACTGAATGGCAAGGAGGCCTGTCTCTCATTAGCACTTCCGCTGGTACTTGAGAAAAATATCCTGGAAGAAAAAAGATTCAATTTCCCCCTCTGGATTTGGAGGCATTTGATTTTTTTGAGAATTTCAGTGAATATCATCTCTAATTTTAGTTGAATACCCCTTACCATATGATGTTACAAGATATAACTAACATACTATCCGCCTAGAAATATGTTTCTCTTTGATCCTAAAAATGGCTTTTGATTAAAAAATTGGCTCTCCATTATGTTAAGAGTGAGATAGGATTTAAGTGGTGGTGGGGGAGACTGATCTATAAAAGACAGAACAAAAGAATAGATCAGAATTAAGTGTTACATTTTTATCCATCTCTTAATTTTTTCCCTCCTTTATGTTCATCTGAGCCCCAGGATTCCCTGTAAACTTCTGCAGATTTGGAATGTGTTTATATTGGGTTTGTCTGTAGTGTGTTGCGTGTGTGTGTGTGTGTGTGTGTGTGTGTGTGTGTGTGTGTCTTTGGAAGGAAGTCTTGGAAAGTGATTTTAGCCCAGTTGTTTGCCTTGCTCCTCCTTCCTTTTTCTCCCAGCACTAGAGATGTTCTTAACATCTCTTAGTGACTCTATTGGGGTGAACCATTTAGGATGTGACAGAATTCCCCTTGCACCACTCATTAATGGACATACCCTAACGTGAGTGCTGAATGATCTTTGAGTTGTGAACATGACTGTGTCACTCCCATGCTTAATATTGCTTCTTGGCTCCCTCTTACCTAAAAGCTGAAACCCACACTCTATCCAGCATAATAAGGTCTTCACGATCTGGTCCTAATCTGCCATTCTGGCCTCATCTCCACCTTCCAGGAGTCTAAACTTTCTAGAGTTTCCCTACAGGCTATATTCTGATCCCTTTGTCTTTACACATCCTATTTGTGTGGCCTGGGATGTTCTTCACCTACTGGGGAAGCTAATTAATTCCTTTTGTTCCTTTTGTTTTAACTCAAATTCTAAACCTTTTCAGTGAAGCCTTTCCTACCCTGCCTCAGGCATCCTACCGAGTTCCCACTGTATTTGTACACACCTGCTGAAGTAAAGACGGCTAATTTACAGCAAATCCAATATCCTTTCTCCCCGCTTCCATTCCTAAGAGATTCCTGATTTTATTTGGAGTTGGCAGTGTGCCCAATTCCTAAACTTCTTTTGGCCGAGTGATCAATCTCTTGCCAATGAAATACAAGTAGATGCTGAGTGGGACTTCTAAGAAATCCTCTCAAAAGGCGAAAACTGGAACTGGCCTTTTTTATCTTTACATACTGCCTGAAATGTGGATGTATTGGCTGGAGCTCCAGCGTTCATCTTGGACCACAAGGCTCCCTTGAAGAAATACCGTGTGGTAGAGATGGTGGGGCAGAAAGAAGGAGAAATCTAAGATTGACACTGTGAGGTTGCCTTAACAGCCTTGGACTATGTACCTCTGAACTCTTCACATGAGAGACAGAGGTTTATTTATTGTGTTTTAACCTGGCCCTATTTAGGTTTTCTGTTACGTGCACCAACTCTAATCTTGACTGATACATCTGCCTTACAGCAATTACCAAAGTGTATAATATTGGTCTATTTTCATATATATCTTTCCTGTGTTATTTCCCAGTAGGAGAGCTGGGGTTACTGTGTTGTGTCCTAATAGAAGGATCAAACGGAATCCCGCCAGAGCATGACTCTTGAATTGGTGGTGGTGGTGAGGGTGAGGTCTTCCAAAAGGTCATTCATTTCTTTTCTGCCTTTTTTTTTTTTTTTTTTTACCATCTGTCACTATACAAAGAAATTACCTAATTATTGACTATATTCCCCCACACTGTACATTTCATACTGTGACTCATTTGTGACTGGAAGTTTATACCTCTTTCTCTTCTCCCACACCCCCTCCCTCTGGCAACCACCAGTCTGTACTTTGTATCTATGACTATGTTTGTATTTAGTTATGTTTGTTCCTTTGTTTTGTTTTCTAGATTCCACATATAAGTGAAATCACAAAGTATTTATCTTTCTCTGTCTGACTTATTTCACTTAGTGCAATACCCTCTAGGTCCATCCACTTTGTTTCAAATGGCAAGATGTAATTCTTTTTTTATAGCTGAGTAGTATTCCATTGTAAGTATGTACTCCATCTTCTTTATCCATTCATTTATTTATGGGCATTTAGATTGCTTCCATATCTTGGTTATTGTAAATAATGCTGCAATGGACATAGAGGTACATATAGCTTTTCAAATTAGTGTTTTTGTTTTCTTTGGATTAATAACCAGGAGTAGAATTGCTGCATCATATGGTAGTTCTTTTTTTTTTTTTTAAGACATTTTTCCCTTTTAAAAAAAATCAATTAATTAATTATTCTTTTTTGGCTGTGTTGGGTCTTCGTTGCTGCACATGGGCTTTCTCTAGTTGTGGCGAGCGGGGGCTACTCTTCGTTGTGGTGCACAGGCTTCTCATTGCAGTGGCTTCTCTTGTTGCAGACCACAGGTGCTAGGCTGGGCTAGCCACAGGTGGGCTACAGTCATTGTGGCACACAGACTTAGTAGTTTTGGCTCACGGGCTCTAGAGCGCAGGCTCAGTAGTTGTGGCACACGGGCTTAGTTGCTCCGTGGCATGTGGGATCTTCCTGGATCAGGGATCGAACCCATGTCCCCTGCATTGGCAGATGGATTCTTAACCATTGTGCCACCAGGGATGTCCCCATATAGTAGTTCTATTTTTAACTTTTTGAGGAATCTCCATACTGTTTTCCATAGCTGCTGAACAATTTACATTCCCACAAACAGTGCCTGAGGGTTCCCTTTTCTCCACATACTGGCCAACACTTGTTATTTGTTGTCTTTTTGATAATAGCCATTCTGACAGGTGTGAACTGATATCTCATTGTGGTTTTGATTTGCATTTCCTTGATGATTAGTAATGTTGAGCATATTTTCATGTGCCTATTGGCCATCTGTATGTCTTCTTTGGAAAAATGTCTATTCAAGTCCTCAGCCCATTTTTAAATCAAGTTGGTTGTTTTTTTTAATGTTGAGTGTATGAGTTCTTTGTATATTTTTGCTATTAACCCCTTATTAGATATATCAGTTGAGAATATCTTCTTCCATTCAGTAGGCAGCCTTTTTCATTTTGTCGATAGTTTCCTTCACTGTGCAAAAGCTTTTTAGTTTGATATAGTCCCATTTGTTTATTTTTGCTTTTGTTTCCCTTGCCTGAGGAGACATATCCAAAAAAATTTTGCTAAGACCGATGTCAAACAGTATACTGCCTATGCTTTCTTCTAGATGTTTTATGGTTTCAGGTCTCAAAAGATCATTCTTGGTTTCTGTCATATAGATGAGAGGCCAGAACCACTGTAAGGGGGAACTCAGTGTATAAGAGAAATAACTGAGCCTTTCTCACCCTCTCTGAGCCTGAACTATGAGGAGTCTAGGTTTCTATAAGGACACCTTCAGGTGAGGAGTGTTCAAGTTTGCCTTTTTATCCCTGGAGGCCCATGAGGATGTAGACTGAGTGGGACCCCTGCAGCAGATCACAAAGTGAGCATGAGTAAGTCATAGCTTATGAGTCAATTTATTCTAGATGTGTGCTACTCTCTGTGTGTATTTCCATTTTAAATGTTTCAGGTGCATCTAGGCATTATTCAGGAGACCAAGGCAAGGGCCTGTGTCCATCTTGGGCATGAGGATATGCAGAGTCCTTCTGAAGTCAGCATGATGGTAACTACAAAAGTCAACCAGATACCTTAAGAGTAAGGGAGAACTCAAGAGGAAAGAGTGAGCGGGGGAAGACACCCTTTTCCCCAAGAGTGCCTGCTTTCGATGCAAGATCCTTCGTTAAGGAATATGGAATTTCTCTTCAATTACAAACATGTATGATGTTAGTTCTAGAAGGGCACATAGAGGTAATTTAGTCCAACCCTCTCATTTTACATATGACCCACAGAGGTTACATGAACTCACCTATGTCAGTGGCAGAGCCCATTCAATATTCTTTGCACTATGCAATATCGATACCAGGTTATCGAACAAATCAATTTTCAATGAAGTAAAACATTTAAAAGTTGTGTGTTTACGCATTTTTATGGAGAAGAAATTCACAGTTTTTTAAAATCGAATTTGCCAGAGCATCCATGAGCCATAGCATAAATAATAAGTTTTGGGAGGATGACAGTTTTCATCACAACTTCTTCACCAGCTTTCCAAGCTCTTGTGAATGAGATTCCAACACGTTAAGTCCCTCCCACACCCCAACTCCATTTACCAACTGATTTTCTCCTGAAAAAAGTAGCTTTTATTCTCACAGAAATCTTCTTGCTTTGATGTCTCACCTTACTTTTACTTATGGCTTTAACAGGAAAACACCTTTCCTACAGTAGGTGCTCAATTCAGAGGTATATGGATTTTCCATATCCGATTCTACCTGCATAGAGATGGAAGTTTGTTTCTATCACCATTGATTGTATTGCACGGTTCAGGGCACTTCAGTTAGTTCCATTTTCCTTTGTTCTTCACAAGCGTTTTCTCAGTTCAGATGACAATGTGAACTCAGAAACTCTCTCACCCGGTATGGTTTCTGACCTAGGTTGACTCTAAATATTATACTCGCCTCCAAAGTAATTTTTTCCTTTATTTTTATTTGGTATTTCATGCATCATGCTTCCTTTACTTGGACAAAGTAGTTAACAAAACAAAATTTCAAAACATTAACATCTTTGAATGAATGAATGAATAGACAGCATTGTGAAAGAGAAGCATTGACTCTGAGTGCAGCTGTGGATGGTGTAAGCTATGTTGCCAGTCATCTTGGCTGGGTCACTGGTGTCTCAAATCCACTCCATGCTTTTGAGACGATGTTTGTGGTACGATGCTGTTGAAATAGTACCTGATTCAGTTTTGTTCCTATCGTGTCCTTCTGGCCCTTCTCTCACCCAGTCAAATGGGCTCTCCACATTCCCTGCATCAGGGTAGGAAAGACACAGCAGAAGACAGAAAGAAAGCCATCCTTGTTTTTGTGTTTCAAAACTCTAAGCCTCAGTGAAAGGGGAGAAACTCAAGTGACTGGACTATAGATTGGAAGACTTTGATAAGAGGAAGCTTGGAGACATTCTTTAGACTGGGAGGGTTGCGAGAGAAAGGGGAATACAACCAATTAGGGGAGAGCTTGGTGGAACTGGGATGGACCATGGGGAAAGGAAGACAGATGGCATCTGGAGACCATTCCATGTCCCGCTTGAGCAAGCAACTAAAGTATTTACTACCCATGAGCCATAAAGGAGTTAGACCAGTGTCCACAGGCTGTCTCTCCTTTTGAGCATCCCCTGGGTTGAGAAGCTTTACTACCTGCCCTTGGGTTTAGCTGCCTAATAAGAAACTCCCTAGCAGTGGTCAACTTGCCACTCATGACCCCTCAGCAGGAGGAGTTATGACCTTATTTTCAGAGCTTTTGATTGGAATGTACCCAACCACTCTGTATGGGACTACCTCTTACTTGGTGTCCTAGGACATCCATAATCCTCCTGAAGGAAGGCAGCATCCTGGTGAGTGAGACCAAAGACTTGTGACTTAGGTTTAGTTTGAACTGATCAGAATCAGCTCAAGATCTCCACCACATCTTGGCCTGTGGTATAGCACTCCCTATTGTCTGACTGAGTTGGGAAGTTTTTAGGGAGTTGCAAATAGGAGGCTGGGTTGTTTGCAAGGTCTTAGTGACAGTAACAAAGGTCCTAGAAGCAGCGGATTGAAAGTCAAGATGTCACCTCTGCCCACCCATGGTGCTTTATTGGGGCATCAGCTTTAATTTGCCCTTCGTCTTTTTCCATTTTGTGGCCTTGGCTGATCTAACTACAGACCACCCCTGCTTTCTTTTTCTCTATTATACTTCTCTGTGGAGTGTTGCTTACTTGGGAATCATCAGGAAACATTGTCCCAGACATGGAAATGGGTAAGAGATTGATGTATGTCCTTTCAGTGTAGTGCTGGATATTGTCTAGTGTACACTTGGGGGTTGTCTAATTGAAAACAGGTGTGCTTCTTTCACTGGTTTTTCTATGGGCCTTCTATAGGGGTAGAGGGTAATTTATAAAAAATTGAGTGTAGTCCATATGATTATTGTCCTTAGTAATGCAAATGAATTTTGTCTGGTAGAGGTAAAATTGATTTCTCTCAGTAAAAAAGAGAAGCCTAAACATTAATATCTTGTTGGGCTTAAGAATATTAATCAGTTTTACATCTATTAGGTAATCGATTTCAGGATTCCAAAGATATTTCAGAAATATAAATTCAAAATATATGTATGTATATATATACATATATATGAACATATATATATTCAAATTCTCCTTTAAGCTAGTCTTAATATCTTACTGTTTCTCTTACTAATTAATAGCTTGAGTAAAATAAAATACCGAATAAAATCTTTGACTTGTGTTCACTTTGTATTTGCAAGTTAAAAGTCATTTTAACTTTTTGAAATTATACTTTAAGTGGATAACTTCTTAAGATGAGGCGGACTTCTTGAGATGATTTTCTGACATTTTTCCTCCTTGTTTACTTTATACTTTTAAAATGTTGCTTTCTGTTCTAGAACACAAAATTTTTTCCATTGCTCTAAGTGGTCATAACTTTAGATGTAAACGGAGAGGAATGTGGTTGATTGCTGCAAGTACTAATTTTTCTTAATCATTGGACATTTTTTGTTCAATAAAATGTCTTTACCCTTGTTGGCTTAGTCTTGTAGGACAAGATGTACTTATAAACCTAATCAAGCATCTTACCCGGATTCATATGTACAAAGAGGCTGGACATCAGCGATGTTGATGGAACTAGCGTTATTATGAGAGCAGACACAAACCAACATTTCCTTCTTCTGATGATTCATGGCTGAGCTGAGCACCATAAACCACATTAGACTTCACAAGGATCATCCAGTATAGAAAAATAGTTTATAAGCAAAGTATTAGAGATTATGAGCATTGGAATGACCAAGACATGAGGAAAGATTTTACTGATTGGGCAGATTATAAAGAGGAGCAGTGGAAGAGAAGATAAGTGAAGGTCTTTGAAATTTATCCTACAGGAAAGTGAGGAGATTCTGGTAATTCTTGAGGAGGGGGATGGAATTCTAAACATAAATGGCTTAAGAAGACTAACATGGCAGTCATGTGTCACAAGGATTGGATTTGGAGGTTGCTGGCTGAGGTGGGTAGGGGAGAATTAAAGACAGCCTTGAGAACATCCTAGATGGAAAGTGAAAGAAGAATGTAGGGGATTTTTTCAAAGGTTTAATGACCTTTGGACTAGAAAATGAAAAAGAGTGATATTGAAAATGACCTCAAAATTTTGAACTTGGGATGAATTATGACATTGAAAGGGAGGACAGACAAAATTTCTGTTTTCTGAATTTTTTCAGTATAAGGCAGATCTGACAATGTAATAATTTATATTCTGTGATTTTCTTTGCTTTTTAAATTTTGAAGCATTTCCCCCGATTTGTCTCATCTGGTAGTCACAACAGTCTGTGAGGCAGGCATAGTAATTGCCATGTTCCAACCGTTACTCTTACAGAAGAAGCAGCTGAAGCTCAGAGATGTTAAGGGATTAAATGATTTATTCAAACTTCAGGGAGGTGACCCAACTTTGATTGTGTTTTTGATCAAATAAGTGAGTAAAATGATGTACAAGCATCATAGGAATTCAGGATAATGGGTGACTGTCCAGTTAGAGAAAGAAGAGGTTGGTCTTGTAGATACGGTCAAATTCTCTTCTAGATGTGAGATATGGGTATCATGGATATGAAATAGTTGGGAAGTAAGGGCCCAGGTATCTGGAATTTGACTCTCTAGTGCTAATCCCAATTGGAGGTAGAGTCTTACCCAGTAAAAACAGATATATTGCAAGATATCACATATTGATCACTCTCTACCCAGATTTCTGGAAATATTCTGGTCTATAACATAAAGAGTACCCCTCCTTTTCCTTCAAGGAGGAGAAATTGATTTGATTAAACAAAGAGGAGGGATGGGGTCAGCATACGACTTGAAGGTGGAGAGATAAGAGAGAGCTGTGGAAAGGCCTCCCTGAAGCAAGACACTCCTCCACCCACCATAGGATTTTTGCAAGGTGGGAAGAGAAGCTCTTGTCATGTCCATCCCTTGTTGGGTATGTTCCAGAAACAGTTTTGGAACAGCACTGAATGTTCTCATCTCCCCATTCTCCATAGGTCAGGGATAAGTGGAAGTACTGAGGGTAGTAGAAGTACTAATTAACCCTCACATCTGTTTTCATCTCTGGATACTGGTCATTAGTGTCAAAGCCTTAAAGCACGTGTGCCTGTTATCAAGAGTATACCTTGTCTTCCGCCCATACTTCATGAGGTTCTGATAAAGAATCCTGCTGCTTGGGTTAGTTCCTATATGGCATTGAATGGATTTTTCAAATCTGTTCTGTCATCAAATGAATGTTACACCCCCAGAGTTGCAATTTAGGTACTTAGCATCAGTGCCAATCAATGGTAAATTTTGGCAGCAAAGAGCATGTACTTCTGTCATTTCCAGTGAAGTTGTACATAATAAAGCATCAAGGCCTCTCCAGGGCCCAGAAGAAAAGTGCTGGAATTCTGAGCTCTGAGCCTTTGATGTGTGTGATGGCTAATTTTATGTCAGCTTGACTGAACCATGGTGCCCAGATATTTGGTGAAACAATATTGTGGATGTTTCTGTGAAGGTGTTTTTTGGATGAGATTCACATTTAAATTGGTGGATTTTAAGTAAAGCAGATTACATTCCATAACATAGGTGGGCCTCATCCAGTTAGTTGAAAGCTTTAATAAAACAAAGACTGATCCCTCCCAAGCAAGAAGCAATTTTGATAGAAGTTTGCCTTTGGACTCAGAATACAGCTTTTCTCTGGGTCTCCAGCCTGCTGGCCTACCCTGCAGATTCTGGACTTGCAAAGCTTCAAAAGTCATATGAGCCAGTTCCTTAAAATCTCAGTCTCTCTCTCTCTCTCTCTCTCTCTCTCCCTCTCTCTCTCTCTTCCCCCCCGCCCCAGTTTTCTAGTTATCTTATTGTTACGTAACAAACAACCCTGAAACTTAGTGGCGCAACTGGGATGGCTCAACTATGGGGTGGAATAAAGATCCACTTTTAAGATAGCTCTCACACAACCACACAGCTAGCAAGTTGGTACCAGCTGTTGTCTGGGAGCTTAGCCAGCACTGTTGGCCAGCAGCCGCTTTTCCTCTTGATGTGACCCCTCCACAGGCTGCTTGGGCTTGCTCATAGCATGGGACTATATTCTAAGTGCAAACGACCCAAGAGAGGAACCAGGCATCTGTACCTCATTTTATGACCTAGCCTTGGAAGTCACATAGCATCATACCTGCCATAATCATAAAGTCGCCCAGATTTAAGGGTGAGGAATTCTAGGGTTGCCAGATAAAATATGAGATGCTCAGTTAACTTTGAATTTCAGATAAATCACATTTTTTTTTTAGTATTAAGTATGTCACATGCAATATTTGGGTTACACACTAAAAATTATTTGGGCTTCCTGTATTTTTCCTTCTTAAATCTGGCAACCCTGTTATTGACCTCCTCTGTTAATGGGAGAAGACTCAAAGTCACATTGTAAAAAGATCATGTGGAATGACAGTATTATTGTGCCATATTTGGAAAATACCCTCTTCCCCAGTCTGCCTATGACTACAACAGTTTCCATCCCTCACATGTGCAAAATAAACTCATTCCTTGTCCCGAAGGCCACCAGGTCTCATCCATTTAAGAATTAACCTGAAGCCCAGGATCTTATCATCTTGATCAGGTCCAAGTGCAGATGAGGCTTCTCGGTGGGGTACCATTCCTCAGGTACAACTCCTTGAATCTCATTCCTTTTTTTTCCTTTTCCTTTTTTCTTTCTTTTTTTTTTTTTGCAAAGTGATTCAGATATATATGTGTGTGTGTATGTATATATATAATCTTTTTCAGATTCTTTTCCATTAGAGGTTATTATGAGATATTAAATATAGTTCCCTGTGTTATACAGTAGGTCCTTGTTGTTTATCTGTTTTCTGTATAGCAGTGTGTATCTGTTAATCCCAAACTCCTAATTTATCCCTCTCCCCGCTTTCGACCTTTGGTAACCATAAGTTTGTTTTCCATGTCTGTGAGTCTATTTCTGTTTTGTAAATAAGTTCATTTGTATCTTTTTTTTTTTTGTGGTACGGTGGCCTCTCACTGCTGTGGCCTCTCGCGTTGTGGAGCACAGGCTCCGGACGCGCAGGCTCAGCGGCCATGGCTCACGGGCCCAGCCGCTCCGCGGCATGTGGGATCCTCCCGGACCGGGGCACGAACCCGTGTCCCCTGCGTCGGCAGGCGGACTCTCAACCACTGCGCCACCAGGGAAGCCCCATTTGTATCATTTTTTAAGATTCCACATATAAGCGATATATAATATTTGTCTTTTTCTGTCTGACTTATTTCAATTAGTATGATAATCTCTGGGTCCATCCATGTCAGAGTTTCGTTCCTTTTAATCTGAAGACTCTGAAGAGAAGAGACAAGTTTTCTGTTCTTTACACATTCAACATACAGGAGTGAAACCCTCCCATTCAAAAACAGGAAACATGAGAGTACACAGCACTTACCTGTCTGGAGCTATTCTGAAATTCAGCTAGGGGATGTTGCAGGCTCCTTGCTTAGGGCTCAGTCCTATGCCTGGGATTGTTCTCCAGGGATCTTTGCTCTCTGGGCTCTTGGTTCTGCCCCATGAGTCCCCTTTCCTTTTCCATAAGAAATGACATGTGGTTGAAGCTGAGGAGTTCTCTAAGGCTCTTTCCTGTCTGTAGCAGTTTGGGAATGCAAAGACTTCTTTTCATTATTTCTGTTATTTTCAGTCTAAGTTGATAAAATACTTTTGAAAATGCTGTTGTAAGATTTTGTGCATCAACTTATAATCCTCTCCATTAGACAAAAGTCACACTCACAAATCTCCCTGTGAGACTGCAACGGGACAAGACCCATAAGATTCTTAGAAGGCCTATTGTTCTGTTGTTCATTTTGTTGTTTGTTTGTCGTCACATCCTTTAAAAAAGTTTTTATTTGAAAATACTGTCAAACTTACAAAAAGTTACAAAAAAACAAAACAAAATAGTACAAGGCATACTCTGTACACCCTTTACCCAGATTTGCTTATTGTATTCGTTTCCTGGGATTTCTGTAACAAATTACCATAAACTGGGTGGCTTAAAACAACAGAAATTTATTCTCTTATAGTTCTGGAGGCTCAATGTCCAAAATCAAGCTGTTGACAGGGTCATAGTCTTTCTGAAAGCTCTAGGGGAGAATCTGTTTCATGCTCTCTTAGCTTCTGGTGTTTCCAGCAATCCCTGGCATTCCTTGGCTTATAGAAGCATCACTCCAATCTCTTCCTACTTCATTATGTAGACTTCTCCCTGTGTATGTCTGTCTCTGTGTTCCTTCTTGTCTTTTAAGAACACTAGCCATATTGGATTAAGAGCCCACCCTATTCTAGTATGACCTCATCTTAATTCAATTACATCTGTAAGAACCCTATTTCCAAATAAGGTTCTGAGGTTCTGGGAAGGACATGAATTCTTGGGGGACACAACCAACCCAGTACACCTGTTGCTAATGTTTCACACCATTGGGTTTACCATTTGCACTCTCACTCTCTTTCCTCTTCTCCTTCTTTCTCTCTCTTTTCATTCTCTCTCTCTATATAATAGTTTTTTCCTGATTCATTACAGTTCATGCACCATGGCCCTTTTACTGCTATGTACTTTAGTGTATTTCCTAAGAATAGGGATATTCTCTTACATGTGTTACTTACCCATTTGTGAATAAACATTTGTTATTCCTAAAAAAAAAAATTGTGCTCTTATATAACCACAGTACAATTGTCAAGTTCATATGTTTATGTTGATACAATACTTTCATTCTACCATCCATATTCCAATTTTGTTAGTTGCTCTATAACATTATTTATAGCATGTTACCCCTCTAAAACAAGATACAGTCTAGGGACAGATACTGTGCTTTGTTGTCATTTCTCTTTAGCTCCCTTAATCTGGAATATCTCTATAGCCTTTCTTATGTTTGATGCCGTTGACATTTTTGAAGATTACACACTGCCCCCCGCTCCACCAACTGCCACTCACTTTTTTTTTAAACAGAACTTTCCTCATTTTGTATTTTTTCTATTATTTCTTCCTGATTAATTTGAGCTTATGAATTTCAGCCAGAATAGAACACTAGTGATTTGTCCTTTTTTAGGGTATCACATCTGGAGGTACACAGTGTCCATCTGTCCCTCACTGGTGGTATTAATTTTGATCACTTGGTCAAGGTGTTGCCCAATTTTATAACAGTATAATAATAATTTTTACTATCTCTTCCAACTGTTAAGTATCCTGTGTGTAAAACCATGCAAATATCCCATTCCTCATCAAACTTCCTCCCTGAGTTTACCAACCATTGATGATTCTTTACCATGATGGTTAAAAATCATGATTTTCTAACTCAGGACCCTGCTGACATTTACCAGTAGGTTCTTGGCATTCTATAGTAAGCAAGAGACCTCCCTTCTCCCTTGTCTATTTATTTATATATTATTGTAATTGATGCATAGATTTCTATTTTTTAATGGTTTAGAATTAACTGCAGTTAATTATTTGGTTACTCAAATTGTCCCAGATTTGGCTAGTGGGGACCCCTTCAAGCTGGCTCAAGTGTCCTTATAATAAGCTCCAATAAAAATTTTCAGCACTTGATTATTTTCTGGTTTAACAAGTGGTTTCAGGCTTACCTTGTACCTTCCCTGGGATCAGCTATTTCTCCAAGGAGCCCTGGTTCCTTTTAGTAGGGAATGGTATTAGAGACCAAGGAATGGGTGCTAGGTACGCTCCTTTCTACTGGGGTAACTTTGTTTCTTGACCCTTTCAGTGGACAGAGCTAGGAAATGTATGCATGTATATGCACACATGCATATACAGACATGTAAATATAAACATGCATATATACTTACATATATGTATTTTAGAAATCATAAGTTCCTACTGATATCTCCAATTCCAACCTATTCCCACAGCGTGTTTTCTTGCTTGCCCTCCATTCCTTATTTGTAACTTTCTTCCTCCATGGTGAGGACCCTGACTCTCAACAACACTGGCACATTTACTCATTTGCTCAATCCTATAATACATTTAGAACAGTTTCAGAATTGCTTCACCCATACCATGACAACAAATAAACCTACTGCCAAGAGTTTAGGATTGATTTGCATTGCCCTCTCTCCTATACCCAACTCTTCCCAATTCTGAGGGCATATAGTCTCACACTGTATTCATAAGGTACATGGATTAGCTCTTTCTTTTCTTTTCCCCCTTCAGTGTGCTTATAATGTTTATTTGAAATATGAGGTTCAGTTCTTTTTCTTTTTTTGGCTTCTTTTTGTTTTAGACATCCCCCCTCCAATTCCTTTTCTCATTGATTTAATTTCCTTTTTGAATATGTAGGATAATGATATGCTTTCAAAAGTGAAGGAAGTTTCACTCCCTCTCATATATTTTCCTCCCACTCCAAGGGGTAACAGAGTTTATTGTGCTCTGGTTAATCCATCCTGTATTTCTTTTTTGGAATGGTAAGTAGATATTTTCTTATTTTCCTTTCATCCTTTCACAAAAGATGTCATAACACATGTACTCTATAGCACTTTGCTTTTTCCCCTTAATAATATCTCCTAGAAATAAATCCACAACAGTTCAGAGAGATCACCCTCAGTCTTTTTTTTTACAGCTGTATAGTACTCCATTGGGTGTATGTGCACAGTTTATTCAACTGATCTCCTAAGCTTGGATACTTATGTAGTTTTCAACATTTTGTAATTATAAATGATGCTACTATGAATAGCTTTTTGCATATGAATTTTTGTTTTGTTGGAGGTGTAAATTTTTAGCAGGGGGATTTCTGGGCTGAAGGATAGGTATATATATAGTTTTGTTATTGCCAAATTCCTCACCATATAGGATTTATCCTGTTTTGCAGTTCCATCAGCAATGAGTAAAACTATTTCTGACAGCCTTACCAGCAGAGTGTATAGACACACTTAAATTTTTTTGCAAATCTATTGGGTAAGAGACGGCATTTCAGTGTAGTTTTAATTTGCATTTTTCTTATTATGAATGAGGATAAACCTCTTTCCATATGCTTTAGGGCCATTTGAGATCTCTTTTTGTGAATTGTCTGTGTTTTGCCCATTTTTCTAAGGATTTTTGGTCATTTTTCTCCCAAATTTTGAAAGTTCTTTAAAATTAGATATATTAACCTGTCCGTGATAACCTGTCAAATATTTTCTTCCAGTTTTATTGCCTCTGGATTTTGAATTACAGTTAGAAAGTCTTTTACTACATTGAAGTTAAAGCAGAACTCACCCACATTTCTTCTAGTAGTTGTATGGTTTCATTTAGCTGACTTTGGTATTCATTTAATTCCCAATTTTTTTCTTCTTCTGAAGATTCCTGACCTTTTTGTCAGGTCAGTTATTCATTTTAAAGAAGTACTTAAAATATGTTATCCAGCAATTTTAGTGGTGTTTATCAGGAGGGTCATTCAGAGGATTGTACCTACCATGCTGCCAGACATAGAAGTCAGCTAATCTCTGCCCTGCAGCCCTTAAAGAAGACAACATGGTTTTGCTACACAGTTCCTAAACCCAGAGTCTTACAACACATCAATCCTTTCGGTAATTTGCTTTTGGCTAATCGTACTATTTCCTTTCAAAGGTGTTTTTTTGTTGGAAAAGAAAATGGTGCATGTTAACTTTTTCTAAAGGTTTCTATGTGTATTTTCTTGAATACAAGAAAATATAGATTGCTTGGTTGAATATATTTTTAAAGGAAAAACCTTAAATAAAAGCAAGCTTAATTTGAAAATATGGTGCTTGAATTCTATACATGATCAGCAAATACTTGTACAATTCAAATTTTCCTCAATATATAAGCCCAGAGAGAAGCATACTATTTAGTATTAGAGATATTTGTTTAACAGAGAAATGAAATTCAAATAATATTCTTAATAGGTTAGAAATAGTTTAATACTTCTTATCAATACACAAATGTACTTCATTAGGAGATCACTAGTCATTAGGAGGCACCCATACTGTTTTCTCTGTGATCTAGAGTTGACAATGCGTAATAGCCTGTTTATTGTATATATGGCTCTTTTATAGCCAAAAAAGTGCTAGGACTTAACCTAGTAGCATTTCCATTTGCTAGCAATATTATAGATGAAAAGAAAACTCAGATTTTTAGAAAATCCCTCTTTCTAGTCTGATTACATGTTTCTGGACCTGATCTAGTGCAATTGTTGTTCCTGGCACTTGGAGCTTTTGAATTCAACTCCACAGACATTGCTCTGAGCAGTTCTATACGTTAAGTGCAAAATATTTTACACAGGCTCCATCCAAGAAAAGCTTAATTTTCTATCAGCTGATTTTTGGGTCTCCTACCCTCCAAACTTCATTGTAAGTTCTCTTACGTTCTTGATTTGGTAAAAGGTTTCAGATGAGCTGTTGGTTAAACGAGAAAGCTGCTAGGATTTTTTACCAGACCTAACAGAATCTCCACCGCCAAAGACACATTTTGAAAATCATTGTAAATTTTAAAGTTTATTTATTTATTTATTTATTTATTTTGGCTGTGTTGGGTCTTCATTGCTGTGCGTGGGCTTTCTGTAGTTGCGGAGAGCAGGGGCTACTCTTCTTTGCAGTATGCGGGCTTCTCATTGCAGTGGTTTCTCTTGTGGAGCACAAGCTCTAGAGCGCAGGCTCAGTAGTTGTGGCACACGGGCTTAGTTGCTCCACGGCATGTGGGGTCTTCCCGGACCAGGGGTTGAACCCGTGTTCCCTGCACTGGCAGATGGATTCTTAGCCACCGTGCCACCAGGAAAGTCCTAAAATGATTTTAATGTGGAATCATAACCATTAAAATCTTTAGTTCTCAGGTGAGAAAGTTATTGTCTTCAGGGTTGGCTATAAATATTACAGGAAGCACATGCAGCAAATTATTATTAAATTAATTCTAAAAATGTGAACTATTTGAGAGCCAAAGTTATGCATGATATCAAAGGAAAGTAAGTACATCAAACTTACATGATGCTTGATGTGAAATATCTATGGAAAATTTGAAACTCCTTTTCTTCGCTCTAGCTTGTGGTGGGTTTTAGACTGCATTCACAGACATGGTTCTTGTCTGAGGCTCAGAACAGTCTTGTGGGGCAAGCGATCCAGAAAGTTTCTGTCACCCTTTTGAGGGATGAGGAATCTGAACATTAGAAGGGTTAATTGACCTTCTGTGATTTCCAGCAGTATTGGCAGGGTCCAAGCTAACATAGAGACCTCTAGACTCTTCATGTGTTGCTTCTGTTATAACATCAAGAGAAAATAAAACTTAAAGCAGAAGAAGAAAGGAAAAGGAAAACAAGTTCAATTCCATAGGTTGTTAACAAATAGTAGGTTTATAATAAAAATATTTGTAAATGTAATAAATTTAGTGAACATTGGGATGGACTCCCTGGCCTGGGGAGGCGGGAGAGAATGTCTTGATTAAAAAAAATTCAGATATAAGGTGAAAATAAGATTTGTGGAATAATAAAGCTCTTAGGAGGAGTAAACGGTAACATTGGCTCTACAGAATAGGTAGGTCGGTTTTTATCTCTTACTAGAGATCTTTAGCATATTTGCCCATATGCCGTAAAATCGCCCATCCTTTCAGACTTTTTGGGAATTTTTCTAGAGGAGGCACCTTTCATCCTCGCTCTACACCAAGTGGATTGATAGCCGTGCTCTGGATAGCCATCTCCTTGCCAGGAAATCCCAGAAACCTCCTGTTGGAAATTTACTTGTAGGCCAGGGGAAAGAAAATGCTGAGAGTAAAGGAAGGCATAGATGGCATTCAGAAGGCACACGCCTGGCTGTCATTGTTGTTTGAAAATTTCCTGATGCAGAACCTCACCTAACACCTTCATCCGCTGTGGCATAGAAGTCACTTTCCAAGGCCCAGATCGAGCAATGCATTTTTATTCTCTGAGAGTAAATTAACAGGTAGAAGAAGATTCCCAGGGCTGCAAATGACAACCCTTTACATGGCTTCTGTCTGTTGCCAGACATGCTAGGGCATGTGCATCTTAAACTGTAGAATAAAATCCTCCATTCTTATTTCTTGGCTCTTAAGATTACTGTAGAAATTCAGTCTCTAGTTCATTTGGTTACATATGTGCAAAATGCCTAACACATGTGTGAAAAGGCAGTTAAATACAACAGCAATTAAGTCAGCACTTAAAAAAATGGTTTTGGATAGTTAAAACTCTTGGTTCTGATGAGGTGGTTAAACCATATTCCAAGATACAATCTAAGGGGCCGTATTAGGCCATAAAAGCTCTTTGCAAATCCCACTTGAATTTCATAGCATGATGGTCTCTCTGTGTTAACAGAGTTGTTAAGATGTAAATTACTAAGGGTAAATCCTGATGAAAGGAGCTATGCCAATTGAGGTTAAGAGAGCTTTGAGATTTCCCTGTAGCTGAGGCTGGGGCTCCGGCTGGGGCTGGGGCTGAGCTGAGGCCAGCAAAGCAAACGCTTCTTAGAATACAGAAGGGGCTTTCGGGAGTTAAGTGTAAACCTAATAATGATTAGAAGAAACATTATTCATGATAAATTAAGACTTGTAAGTACAAATTAGATCAAACCATTGAGCTACTTTCTTGAGCAGCCTCATTCTTATGTCTCCCAACGACAAGTCTGCACCCTCCATGCCTTCTGCTGACTGCAAAGGCATTCATGTATACAGGTAGGTCTGGAACCTATTCTAGTAGTTCAACCTATATGCAAATGTCAGTCTTCAAAATCCAGCCCTCCTGAGGCCCTTATGTGGCAGACAAGAGGATGGAAAGGAAGGCACCTTGGCATAAAGCTGTCTGTTCAGGCATCTTTCCAGGCTCTAATCCAATGTCCACACTAGCTGCCAGAAGGGTCCTCCCAAAACACAAATCCAGTCATGTCACACTCATTTAGATCCCTTCTGGGGAACTGCACCAGCTTCATCCCCCACCTTTTCAAGCAGTTCACACTCAGGCCCTTTCGTGTCTCATCATCTTTGCTTATGTGGCCCCTTCTGCCTGGAAAAAACAATAACCAAAACCCTCCAAAACCTATTTAGTTTTCATGGCTCTATTTTTGTATCTTTTCTTTTGTGAAGACTTCCATGATCTTTCACCTTTACTCTGCTTTTAAGACAGAGTTAGGCTCGCTGTTCTGTGTGTGCCCACAGAATACAGATTCTGTGCTTACTTACAGATTATATTATGATTGAATATTTGTGCACATGTGTGCATATGAATGAGTGCACACACATTTGAACTGTATGAATGCTGAGCATACAGTGGGCTGAGCCATATCTTCTTCCTATATGTTGTACAGTGCCAGCTCTTAGAAACTGATGAATTAATTAATAAAATGAACACTAGCAACAGTCCCAGAAGAACCACCAGGTTTCTGGTTATCTGAGAGTTGTCTGTACAGAAGAGAATGTTAAGAGTGTCCCAAGTTCACCTGGATGTTAACTAGACTTACCCTGGAGATTATTTTGCAGTACATGCAAATATCAATCCTTGTGTTATACACCTGAAACTAATATAATGTTATGTTGATTGTACCTCAATAAAAAAAATTACTCCTAAAAAAAAGTGTTCCAAGTTCAAAGGAGTTTCGTTTTGCCCTGACTCCTTAAGTAAATATTAAACACAAAAATGTTGAGGGTAGGGGAAAGTCAACGGGAAGGCACAGGAGTTGCAGACACTGCAAAAACTGAGGTCACTGTAAAGTCGAACTCTGAAGCTTTGTAAAGTTTTGCATGACATCATTTCATTCTCTTAAAGGAGAAACCACAAGTAAAGCCAGTATCTCGGTAGATAGCTGATGCTCAACAAAGGTGAGGTCCCGTTTCTGTCCCATCTCTGTTCATTCCTCTGATGAAATGCAGTCTACCTGCTCCCTAAATTCAGTCATTTCATTGCTCAACAAATGTTTATTGAGTATCTGCTCTTTTGCCAGGACTTTGCCAGGCTCTAGAGATACAATGGGGATAATGGTAGGTGCAATGATACCTTCACAAAAGCATGCTGTCCAGCAAACATTGATGTTCTCCAGAGATCCTTCCTGCCCTCTGTTCCCTTCTATACATTCTTCTTGGAAGATATAATTTATTTTGGTAGTTTCAGCTGTGCTCTAAACACTGATGATTCCATCCCTATCTCAAATCTCCCTCCTGAGCTCCACATTTGTATATCCAACGCCAATTAGCCATCCCCACTTGGAAGTCTCTTAAGCACCTCGAGTGCGACATGCCCATGGCTTACCTCATCATCTCCTTCCCAATGCCTAGTTTTTTTTTTTTTTATCCCACTGAATGTCATCACCAGCCCCTCATACACCAAATCCTGGAATCATCAACTTCAGTGAGTATTTGTTGGGTGCCTCCTTTGAACCTTGCACTGGGAGAATATTTTGGTGTACACTGTCTAATCTTTGGCTTTCTTCTTCTTCATACCAGCCTTTTACCCCTACTCCACCTTATCCATCCTGACTTCAGTCTGATCAGTTTGATGGCTACAAAGTTTCTTTTCCCCCTTGAAGCTGGGGTCCTAATTAAAGTTTCAGACCCCTTTCTTTTATCATTGGAGTCCATCCAGAATAAAGTCCATGCCCAGCTTGTCATCTAAAGTTCTACATGATCTGGCTCTGACCCAATTATATAGCTCACCTCCTTCTCTGCCCTTCCCCAGAGTCTTGCTCTCCAGCAACACCAACTGACTCTTTTTTTAATAGGTCCTTCTCTACCATGCTGTCTTGCTGGAGATGGGTCCATTTCCTTGGATGGCCTCTCTCCTATTCTATACTTTTTGAAATCCTACCCAGGCTTAAAGGTCCCCTATCTTTCCAGTTTTCTGGTATTTTCTTAGATTGTAGTAATCTCTGCCTCTCCTGCACTTCCAGAGAGCTTGCTTTGTATTATGGTGGTCACAGCCCCCCCAGGAGAGCTTAGTGTGAAGTGCTAGAGGGGGCAGGCTCTATCTAGAGTCAGTCTGTCTGGTTCCTCTTCTAATTTAAAATAGGACAGTACATCATTGATCATAACCCCATGATCTCAGATGATTATGCCCTGAATCTATGGATGGACAACGTCCCAAACGAATGCACCTTCAGGAGCTTTGCTGCTTGATTTCGTTAAAAAGGAAAAAGTTGTTTGTAACGCATAAATGTCCTGTGAAAACAAAACAAAGCAAAAAATTTGGACTAACTATGGTCAGATCGCTGTGGGAGTTTAAAGAGAAAGGGCAGGGAGTGCATAAGTAGGTTAAGGCAGTTTAGCCAGAGAGAGTAATAAAATGAGATGACTACAGCAGTGATAACATCAAGGCAGGTCGCTAAATAATTGTCACATTATTTGTTAGGGTGCATTAGGTAATCGTCCTATTTTGCCACAGCTGGTGTGAAATAGAGTAACTTGCTCATGATTGCTGTGGAGAAACACGATGGCATGGAGGCAGTTGTGGCCCTAGGTAGTGTTAGATCTTTATCACAAATCAGAGGAAGGTTAATCCAGGGTGAAATTCAACAGGCTGCAAAAGCATAGAAAGCATAATTTGGACCAAAACAGCAACAATAAAAATTTTACATTTTCTCAATTATATTTTACCTTTTGAATTACATGGAAAATCACTTCAAAACTTTGATTTGCTAGTAAAGCAATGCTGCATGCCAAGAATACTGACATTGGAAGTTTATATAATGGGAAATAAAGATACCAACTAAAGTAGGGGTGCCGTTGAAACAAAATGTTTCTCACCTGAGGATGCTGTATTATTTGATTATGATGGCAGATGATACCTGCTCTGTGAAGGTGTCTCTACCTCCCCTGCCACCCTGCCCAGGTGCTCTCTCCCTCCTCTGGGCTCCCACCACCTTGTGGGCATATATCAATTACAATATTTTTCAGACCTTATTTAATTGTGTTTTTTTGGTTCCCCTCTAGACTGAGGGCTCCTTAGGGATTTTCAGGCAATTTCTTAAATGTTTTTGTATTTTACCCAACAGTAAAATTCTAAGTTTTGTTTTGCCTTTTTTATAATTACCCTTACTTTGGGACTTCCCTGGTGGTGCAGTGGATAAGACTCCGCACTCCCAAGGCAGGCGGCCTGGGTTCGATCCCTGGAACTAGATCTAGTTCGATGAGGGAACTAGATCCCACACGCATGCCGCAACTAGGAGTTCGCCCGCCACAACCGAGGAACCAGTGAGCCACAACTGAGGAGCCCGCCTGCCGCAACTAAGACCCAGTGCAGCCAAATAAATTAATTAATTAAAAAAAAATTACCCTTACTTAGTGAGGCAAGAGGGCAGAGTGAGAACTCAGAAGAAGAATGTGAGCCATTTCAACTGGAGTCCTCCTCCCCGGCCAGGAAGGAGTGAAAGGAAATACAGATATCAAACACATGAAAGCTCACTGGACCTTTATGAAGGGGCGAGCATCTGCTGGGGATTGTTCTGAGGAAGGAAGATGCTGACAGCACAGTTCCGTCAGGGTTTAACAAGGAAGAGCTGTTCAGGACCCCAAACTGCATCAAAGCATACAGCTCCAAGGGCCAGAGACAGGAGCAGGGCCCTCCCCTAAGTGGAGTCCAGGATTCCCCTTCTGGGTCACTGGGCTAGCTGCCTTTTGGTGTCAGCAGAAGAGCGGCTGCACTTGTGGGGAGGAGCCTGGTTCTACTGCGAGGGCTCTGCTCCCCCACCCCTCGCCAACTCCTCCATACAGGTATCTCTCTGCAGAAGAGACCGGGCTTAGCGTCTGCAGCCCCATGTTTCATGCAAGCACCGCCAGCAGCCAGCTGGGTCACCTGGAGCTCTGAGCACGTTTCCCCATCTTCCTACTGGGCATTAGAAATCCCTCGCTCTCTCAGTCTTTAGAGAGGAGACCTGAGAGCCAATGAGGTGAAGGATGAGAAAGCACTTTGTACTAACATGTCTGATACCCCCCATTAGCCCTCACCCCATGAGCCAAAGCAAAGCCCTTTGTGAAAAGGCAGCTCTGCCTGGAAGGGGTCAGACATTAATTATCAGCCATTAACTTCTTGACTCTTTCCTGAGTGACCTTATCTGAGAATGGGGTTCAAGGGGAAGATTGAAAGACACAAGTCCTGTGGTAGGGATGCCCGGTGGGGCAGGCTTGTCAGGCAGCCAGGGTAAAGATTCCACTAGTTGTCTGCAGGAGTGAGGAAAGACAGAAGAGACATTGGGGAGCATGGTGTTGGAGAGAGACGTAAAGGAACAGAAAACCCTCCCCTGCCTGGGTTGGTCCCTGGGCTGACCTTGGCCTGGAAGGGAGTAGATTGAGCCAGAGACCTCGCCTGACCTGGGAGCCTTGCCCAGGCAATGCGCTGGGAGCAGGGACAAAACCTGAGGCAATAATGGCCTATCTCTCCAATGAGAGCAAGAGTCAAGCTCTCAAAGAGAGTTGGTGGAGAGATTTACTGTGCCAGAGAAAGCAGACAAGCAAAACAGAACCTCACCCAAGACTTCAGGCTGACAAAATGAACATAGGAACGTGGATTTCTTTCTGAAATAGGAGCTTGGCTGTAAATGGCTAAACATGTGAAAGGAAATGGACTGTAAAGCGAAGACTGTTCCCTTCAAGACGCGTGTTAGTCTTCAGACTGCACCCCACTTTTACCTCCCCAAACCAGTGACCCTTCGAACAGGGCTTCTTGGTCTCAGCAACTATTGACATTTGGGGCCAGAGAGTTCTTCCTTGTGAGGAAGAACTACCCTGTGCATTGTAGGTTATTTAGCAGTGTCCCTGGCTTCTACCCAGTAGCACCCTTTCCCCAGCGTGACGATACAAAAATGTTTCTGGACATTTCTAGAAATGCCATGAGGGTAACAAAATCTCCCCTGTCTGAGAACCACCGGCTTAAATGTTCTAAAGGACGTTCCTTTGTTACTTTGTTCAACTATTTCCTGATCTCAACGTTTGTTTTTCTCATCACTGGACTAAGTTTATATATCCTGCTTTACATAATTAATTACTTTGTTCATTTATTCCACCAAGTTCCCTCCTCAGTTAGGTGGCAATGGTAATAAGAAATGACATTTTGGAAGTTCAAATGAGACAGTGTTTAAGCAAATGGTAGATCAACCATGTCTTATTTAACTAATTAGCACATTTGCAAAATTATTAAAAGGAGCAATATAGAGTGCTTAATTGAAGCGCTGAGTTTGGAGTCAGAAAACCTGTAGTCTGGCCTCTGCCCACACGTGTGGGCTTTGGCAGCTCCACCCTCTAAAGCCTTAAATCCAAATGGGTGTAATGTGAACATGTGTAGCACACCTACACAGGTATTGTCATTTTCTTTTTCCACTTTACAAAGCTAGAAGCACACAGTAAAAAGTTTCCGCTAGGAAGCTTTCTATGGAATAGTTTGTCTCAGTCTCAATAGTAATCCCGCATTAATTGCATTTAACACAGGTGGGGCTAATTTGTGTGAGGAAACCTGGAGAGACACGTAGGTATGAAAAGACAAAGAAAGGTGTAAGACAGAGGCAAGAAATTTCAAAAGGGATCAGTTTGATAAATCATGTGTGAATGACTGCATACATGTTTATTAGAAACATGAAAATAAGACAGAAATACCCTCAGCAAGTGACTGAAACAGAACACAATTAGAAAAATACAAAACTTCACAAGAGGTTAAAACTGACTGACTTCATAGAAAATGCTCTAAATGTTCAACATAAAAAAACGTAGGTGAATGTATCATATGGTACGTAGACACTTGAGCAAGTTAGCTATATGCAAATTGCTTTTAGAAGGGTTGATTTTAGGACAATTGGCTTTAGTCAAATTGGTTTCTTAGAAAACTGCACTGCTCTGGTGATTCTGGGGTTAGATGGTCAGTTTTTGAAGTAAAAAGGAAAAAAAATTTAGGCAGATACATGAAAAGTAAAATGGGGCAGTGTTAAAGGCCAGGTTTCTGCCCAAATGCTACATCCCTGAAGGCCTAGCCCTTGACAGAGAGGAGACATGGCCGAGGGTGACCCTCAGTGGAGGTCCCTTAGCGGAGAAGCCTTCCCAATCAGCCTCTCTGCCCCTTGCCCTACTTGATTGTCTTCTGCACCCCTCCCCCCAAGCAACACACACACACACACAAATATAAACTCTTTAGTCACTACTGCCTTCTCCAGGGCTTATCCTTCTTTCCCTTTCAGAACTCTTAGGTGCTGAGTATTGTTTATTTGTTTACTTAGCATTAGATCCTGGGCCACTTACACCCTGATCCCTGATTCTCTCAACAGCTCTGCCAGGCAGGGATCACATCACATCTTCAAAAACCTCACAGATTTAGTAGGATGGATTAAACACATTCACAATAAATCTTTTTTTTTTTAACATGAAGAATCTGATGTTCAGAGAGGTTCAGAACCTAAGATCATACAGCTAATAATGAGCCTCACTGGTATTTAAAGCAAGGTTGTTTAACTAAAATCTTTATAAAATGCCATCGTGCCCCAAAGGAGCAATAGCATCAGTCAAAGAAGGCCTGTCTTTCTGTTCTAAAATGCCCTTGAACTTCCAGAAGCATTCCTTGTGAACTTTAGGTCTTTTCCATGCTTGGGTGCAGAACAGAGCCCTGGGAGGCCCATGGAAGGTCACCTGGTTCAAGTGGCTGACCTGGCCGAGGAGGAAGACAACTGCCCAGGTCCCCAGCCCTGGGCTCCAGAACCTTTCAGAGATAATGCTAGATATTCCAATAGAAAGATAATGTGAGCCATAGTTAATTAAGAAATTTCTTGTAGCCACGTTAAAAAGAGAAAAAAAAAAACAGGTAAAATTAATTTTAATGGTATATTTTATTTAGCCCAGTATATCCAGACTGTTATCATTTTCAACATGCAATCAGTATAAAAACTAGTAATGATATGTTTTATTTAACTCTTATGTTAAATTAATTAAAATAAACTAAAATTTAATATGTATAGCTGATTCAGTTTGTTATAAAGCAGAAACTAACACACCATTGTAAAGCAATTATACTCCAATAGAGATGTTTAAAAAAATAATAAAATAAAATAAAATTCAGTTCCTCAGTTGCTCCAGCCACATTTTAAGCGCTCCATAGAGGATGGTAATGGAGAGCGCAGTGCTAGAGAAACATTCGCTGCTGGTGACAGTTAGGAGGAATTCCTTTGTGAGTCTCCGTGTGTAATATCTCATTAAGTATTTCAGAGCCTCTCCAGCTTGGCAGCTCCCATGCTTACACGGTGGCTCAATGTCCCAGAAAACAGGGCAGAAGCTGAATGCCTTTCATAACCTAGCCCTGAAAGACACATTGCGTCTCTTCTGCTCTATTCTCTTGCTGTCCATAAAGTTTTATTGGTACATAGCCATGTTCATTTGTTTACATATTGCCTATGGCTGCTTTTGTACTACAATGGCAGAGTTGAGTAGTTACAGTGCAAAACCTAAAATATTTACTGTCTAGCCCTCAACAGGAAAAATTTGCTGACCCTGGTTGTAGAATAGCAAAATTTTGGATGGCATGGTGTGCTATGGACTCCCAGTTTTTAAATAGCAGAGTAAAGTTAAGATGCTGGTACCTTCTTGTCTTGGAAATATCCTCAAAGCAACAAAGAGAACAGAAATCAGACATATAAACTCCACCTTTCCCAAAAAGGGAAACATCTATAACCTTAATCACAATCTATGAGGAAATACAGTGGAGACCAAAGAGGCCAAAGGAGAAACCAAGAGATTATACTTGTGTCTTGGACATTGCAGAGAAAGCTGGCAGAACACAGTTCTCCAAAGTGGATGGCCCATCCTGAAGGGCAAAATTGACAATTCCTTACCTGGAACAATGACACTATCATAAGTAGAGTTTTCGCAGGAGCGCTCTTGAACTTGATTTGACAGCAAGGATAGTCAGGGATGATGGGGCTGTATCACTGGGACCCTGGCTTATTGTAAGAGGAGAGGAGCAGAGAGCCGCTGTACTGAGAGCAGCACCCCCAAGCCTCTGTTGGCTGGGAAAAAGTAGAAGCTAAAAACTTACTCCCACAGCTCTTCATTCCTTTGGAGGTGTGTTAGTCTCCTAATGTTGCCATAACAAATTTCTACCATTTTGGTGACTTAAAACAACAGAAATTCATTCTATCACAGTTCTAGAGGCCAGAAGTTTCAAAGCCAGGTGTTGTCAGGGCCACGCTGTCTCTGAAGTCTCCAGGGGAGAATCCTTCCTTGCCTCTTCCAGCTTCTGGTGGTCCTGGCATTCCTTGGCTTGTCATAATTCTAGTCTCTGCCTCTATCTCCACATGACTCTCTTCCCTGTGTCTCCATGTCTGTATGTCCCAAATTTCCCTCCCCTTTCTTTAGTAAGGACACCAATTAGTAGATTTAGGGCCCTAGTTCAGACTCATATCATGTCAAGATCCTTAACTTAATTAGATCTGCAAAGACCCTATTTCCAAATTCATAGTACTAGGGGTTAGGACTTGGACATATCTTTTGTGGGGGACACAATGCAACCCACTACTGAAGATGTGGTGGTTTTAAAACATGGCCCCAGGGCTTCCCTGGTGGCGCAGTGGTTAAGAATCCGCCTGCCAATGCAGGAGACACGGCCAAGGAGGAAGACAACTCTATGTATTTGTCTGTTCTTGAGATTTCATATAAGTGTAGTCATACAATACTTTTTTGTGTGTGTCTGACTAATTTTATTTAGCATAATGTTTTCAAGGTTCATCCACATTTTAGCATGTATCAGAACTTTATTTTTCATGGCTGAATAATATTCTTTTGCATATATATCACATTTTGTTTATCCATTCATTTGTTGATGAACATGGGTTATTTCCACATTTTGGCTATTGTAAATAAAGATGAACATTGGCGTACAAGTATCTGTTTGAGTCCCTGTTTTCAATTATTTTAGGTATATACCCATGAGTGGAATTGTTGGATCAATATGGTAATTCTATGTTTAGTTTTTTTTAGGAACCACCAAACTGTTTTCCAGAGTGGCTGTACTATTTTACATTCCCACCAGCAATGCACAAGGGTTCCAGTTTCTCCACACCCTCACCAACATGTTTTTGTTTGGTTGGTTTTTTGTTTTAATTATAGCAATCCTAGTAGGTGTGAGGTGGTGTCTCTTTGTGATTTTGATTTTCATTTCCTTAATGACTAGTGATGTTAAAGATCTTTTCCTGTGCTCATTGGCCATTCGTATATCTTCTTTGGAGAAATATCTAAGTCCTATGCCCATTTTAAATTGGGTTGTCTTTTTGTTATTGAGTTATAGGAGTTATTTAATATTCTGGATGTTAAACCCTTATCAGATAGATGATTTGCAAACATTTTCTCCCATCTATCGGTTGCCTTTTCATTCTGTTGATTGTATCCTTTGATGCACAATAGTTCTTTTTTTTTTTTTTTTTTTTTTGTGGTATGTGGGCCTCCCTCTGCTGTGGCCTCTCCCGTTGCGGAGCACAGGCTCCGGACGCGCAGGCTCAGCAGCCATGGCTCACGGGCCCAGCCGCTCCGCGGCATGTGGGATCCTCCCGGACCGGGGCGCGAACCCGGTTCCCCTGCATCGGCAGGCGGACGCGCAACCACTGCGCCACCAGGGAAGCCCCATCCTCCCAGACCGGGGCGCGAACCCGGTTCCCCTGCATCGGCAGGCGGACACGCAACCACTGCGACACCAGGGAAGCCCCACAACAGTTCTTAATTTTAATGAAGTTCAGTTTCCTTTTTTTCTTTTGTTGCCTTTGTGAATGTTGGTTTTAGAATGACTATTTGTTGATGTTAGGTAAGCAGAGTGGGTTTTGCTGAACATTTAGATCTTTGATCATGACTAGACTAGACTAGACAAACTTGTTTATGGAGCTATTTATGGATCCACAGCACATTCACTCTGGATGGCTGAGGAGTCTGGAACAGAGCAGATGTCACCTTTGTCTCATCAAGGAATGCTCTTTGGGACCAGTATTCTTTCAGTGAGTCCCAACTGGCCTTCATTTATCTAATGCTGACCCAATTATGGGGGAAAATTATCTCCAGTCTGTTTTAAATCCTCTTTGAGATTCCCTCTTATCCTGAACTTCTTACCTTCTCAGAGATACCTAAGCACATAGAGAATGAACAACGGCTAGTTTCTATTTTACTCTTCACCAGTTAAATTAATCTTCTAAGTACCTTAGTTTAAATTAAAACTACTGTTTTCTTGTATCATCAAGAGGACATCATCTGCATTGTATAACTAGTGAAGTCTTTTGTTTTTCAGTGATGTCTTTTCAACTGAATTGGCCTCATTATTCTAATGCCTATAAGATACATAATATCATTAGTTTTATGGTTGCTTTTTCTTCTGAAAGATAACCTTTGTGTTTCTTTTATTTTTCAATTTCTGGAGTGTACAAAAAGTATGGGCAATAATGGATGGCAGTTGTGTGAATCTGTGTGCATTCAGATAAAAGCATTTTGACTCTATGGATGCAAGTGGATTCTCCAAGTACACCAGAAATACAGAAAGTCATCTTTGCCCTTTCTGAACTTCAAATATAATTTCTTGCCACATCTAGGAAGCAAAAGCACACTTGCAAAGTACATCCGAGAACCTATGGAAATATTTTGGGGGCCAATTCCAGATATGCTTTCTTTCAGAGTAGATTTAATTTGTGGAAACTGATGGTGTAATGACAACTGTTATAAAAGTTTGAAGACAAATTTGACATGAGTCTCATGATTTCACTACACTTATATTCTCATAAGTGATATCCACGTGGAAGAAGTGGTCTGAAAGAGCAGACTTGGAAAATATTTAAATAAGCCATTAGTCCTGCCAACTCAACACTAGGGCATCTTGACCGCACATTTGGAAGTACAAGAAACAAGTCATAAACCTCTGAACTCTGGGAATGATTACATCTGGCATGAGAAGATGCAAGGCGGGGCCCTTCAAGCCAGCCACAGCTGATCTTCAGGGTGTGTTTCCAGCCTCTCTGGGAGGGTAAATGGAGCCAAGGAGCCTGCCCAGCCATTTGTCAACAGGAAGGGAAGGTCAAGGTGACAAGAAAGGGTAACAGATAACGGGACAGAGTGGGCACAGGAGTAAAACACTGCCGAGGACGGCTCTGTGCAAGGTGGAGTGTGATGAAGCAGAAGGAAAGAGGAGGAATAGAGCTTTTATTCCTAGAGCCACCAGCTAAGAATGAATGTGGGTGTGAAAAACTGGAACTGGGGTTCCAGAAATTCTCTTCTGTAATTCTGTAATTCTCCATCTTTACTGTGTTTCAGAACAACCTGAAGATCTTGTTAAAATACAGATTCTGGTAAAGCTGGTCTGAGGTGGGACCAAGGTTCTCCATTTCTAACAAACTTCCAGGTGATGCGACCCTGCTGGATCACCTTTGAGCAGCAAGGCTGTAAATTGAAGACAAGGTAGAAAAAGAATTAAGAAGGAAATGAGGGAGGGCTGGAGGGTCATAAACCCCCATACTTTCCCTGCAGGTCATGCCATGGGACCACTTCCAGAGGAGGTCCTTTGGATTCTTGGGCAACTGAATTTCCTCAGTAGGGTCCATGACAGAGTTCCCTCTTGTGAGAATTGTAGCCTTTTATTGTTCTTGAATCTGTGTGACAAGGGTGACAGAATGTTGGAGTAGTGAAATCCTTGAAGCAGAGACATTGGCATTCCAAGGAAAGGCTGGAACAGAAGAAGCCACGTGAAATCTAAGTGTATAAGTGAGCATACGTAAGACATCCCAGGGAATGCCTAGAAGCGTATTTTTGGGGTGAACCTGATAAGAGAGAAATATGTGACCCTCTGAGGAACCGCGTGTGTGCGGCTTAGAAGAGTCAGCATTGGGTTGCCTGCCTCAACAACTCACAGAGAAGAGAGTGTAGCATCCATCTGCCTTTTTCCCCCCTCTCCCTCCTCCCACTCTGATGCCGGAGGAACTAAAAGAAGGTGGCTGCGAGAGTATCTGAAAGCCAGACTTTCTAGTTTTCCTTCTAAAACATATATATATATATATATATATATATATATATATCTCTTTTACTGTGAATTTGTATGTTTATACCTTTTACCATTTTTTCGATTGTGTTTATTTTTTTTTATTGATTTGTAAGAGGTCTTTGTATATGTTAATACAATTAGGCCTTTCTTGTACATATGTGTTTAAAGTTTTAGAGACCTATGGCCTTCAAAGGTGCAGATACTCCTTCTACTCTTTGACTCTTTGGGCATCAGTTCTGGGGGGAATTAATGTCTTGTTTGGGGTCACCAGTGTCCCATGAATACTACTGCTGCATAATAAGCACCCCAGACTGAGTGGTGGTTGAGAACAAGTGGAGATTAAGTGGGTACCACTTGCTGGTATTAAAGATCTCATGAATATTTAGTGTCTCATGAAAATCTGATATATCATACGCCCCATGAATATTTAGTGTCTACTTGGTCCTTCCATCCATTCCAATCTATGTTTAGCACACGAATGCTTTACTTCTTTTTTGCCTAGTGCTTCTCACATGATACCTATTTCTATACCTAATGTCATCTATCTTCCTTATTTATTTGTTTCTCTAATTTTTTATTATAACATTGAACAGTCTTTTTAAAAAGTAACAAACATTTATTACTTTCCCCAAGGCAGTTTGCAAAACATTTGGGAGGCAATGTAGGAGGCCCACTAGGTAGAATTAAAAGGCTTCTTTCTTTCCTTTTTTTTTTTTTTGAAGTATAGTTGATTTACAATGTTGTATTAGTTTCTGGTGTCCAGCAAAGTGATTCAGATATATATATTCTTTTTCAGATTCTTTTCCATTATACATTATTACATGTATTGAATATAATTCCCTAATTCTCTGTGCTATACAGTAGGATCTTGGTGTTTATTTTATATACAGTAATGTGCATCTGTTAATCTCAAGCTCCTAATTTATCTCTTTTCCCCCTTTTTCCCTTTGGTAACCATAAGTTTGTTTTCTATGTCTGTGGGTCTATTTCTGTTTTGTAAATAAGTTCATTTGTATCATTTTTCTAGATTCCACATATAAGTGATATCATATGATATTTATCTTTCTCTGTCTGACTTGTGTCACTTAGTATGGTAATCTCTAGGTCCATCCAAGTTGCTGCAAATGGCATTATTTCATTCTTTCTCATGCTAATATTCCATAATAGATATGATATTATATATATATTTTATATATAAAATTTTAGACATATATGTATATCACATATTCTTTGTCCGGTCATCTGTTTTTGGACACTTAGGTTGCTTCCGTGTCTTGGCTATTATAAATAGTGCTGCTATGAACATTGGAGTTCATGTATCTTTTCAAATTAGAGTTTTAGTCTTTTCCAGATATATGCCCAGGAGTGGGATTGCTGGATCACGCGGTAGCTCTATTTTTAGTTTTTTAAGGAAGCTCCATACTGTTCTCCATAGTAGCTGCACCACTTTATAGTCCCTCCAACAGTGTAGGAGGGTTCCCTTCTCTCCACACCCTCTCCAGCATTCATTATTTGTAGACTTTTTGATGATGGCCATTCTGACTGGTGTGAGGTGATACCTCATTGTAGTTTTGATTTGCATTTCTCTAATAATTAGCGATGTTGAACATCTGTTCATGTGCCTTTTGGCCATTTGTATGTCTTCTTTGGAGAAGTATCTATTTAGGTGTTCTGCCCATTTTTTGATTGGCTTTTTTTGTTTTTTTAATATTTAGCTGTATGAGCTGTTTGTATATTTTGGAAATTAAGCCCTTGTCTGTCGCATCATTTGCAAATATTTTCTCCCATTCCGTAGGTTGTCTTTTCGTTTTGTTTATGGTTTCCTTTGCTGTGCAAAGGCTTATATGTTTGATTAGTTCAAAAGTCTTCTTTCTTGAACTAAAGTTTCTCTCCTATTCTTGACCAGGTCTCTTGTTTTGAGCCCCAGAGAATATGGCAGGGGAAAACAGCAGCATTCTTTCCCAACAAGGCCCAGTAAAGCCCACATGTTGAGCTGCCTGGAGAGTTTGCATTTTCTGACAGCAAGATGGAAGCTCTTTGGAGTCCATTTTGAGGCCATTCTGGCCGAAACCTCACTGAAAAGTATGATTGTTCAGAAACTGCAGCACAGTTGTGAATGGCGCTAGATTCTTATTGTACACACCTTCACTCTTAAGGTGGCGGAGAGGTGGGTGGTGGTAGCCCTACTCAGTTATGTGTTAATTCTGTACAAAGCAAAAACTGTAATTGAGATAAAAATCAGAAACATAAATCCCATCTTACAACATTTGTGACATCCCATATAATTAATGGACAAAAGTGAAAACTTAAATTGCACTCGTAAAATGAAAATAGTTATTGAAATAAACTTTACTCCCCCCATTTAATAGGAATCATTAGGCTTTTATTTTACATGGAAAAGGGGGATCAAAGGCATTAAAGACCCATTATTTAAAGTCAAAACAATGTTTTATTGGATTTTCATGAATTAAAATAGATCAAGGTCCTTTCAAAGTTCAGAAACAAAAGTGAATAAATTTAGGAAGAGGATGTAGCACAGAAGAGAAGAAAGTTAGTATCTTAAAAGTTCTATACTTAAAATAATAGCTCTTTGCCCCTCCTCCAACTCTTGTATTTGATAGAAAAACAGAGATGAATCATTTTCATTAGCTAAGTATATTCTAATGTTCTATTAGCTAAATGGAAATCTTATTTTAGTCCCTGGTGGAATAATTTAAGCTAGTATTCTTTATGTGACTCTGCATATAAATATCTAACTTCAGAATTTTAACCAAGATCCAAATCAAACAAAATTAGTTAATTTCATCTTTCAGTAAAACATTGTTCAACTAACACACAGGTGTACTCTTTGGAAAGAAGCCATCTAGAAAATGCTTGAAACTGACTGCAGAGAAATTCCCAGAATTTACTGAAGACCATAGGTTACAGTTTTAATTACTTAAAGAGCAATTTATTCACATAGCCGGGAGGGGTTTAATCTCAGCTGAAAATATTTGGGTAGGTTCCATTTTAGTTTCACTTTATTCTAGAATCTAAATCTTGTGTTTTTTTTCCTTCCCAAAGTACCATATTGCTTTCTGGGTCATGCCAATAAATACAAAGTTCTTATTAGTTGAAATAGGGGCAAACAAGAAATACTCACTCACTGTCTAGATACTCTTGATCCACATGTCTAAAGTACTCAGGACGAATGATACCCATGCCTCTTTGTTCTGCAAATAGAGTTGAAAATCTCCAAAGATTAGATTTTCTTGCAGAGCTTCCAATAATAATACTTGATTACACCAGGAATTGATGTAATAATAGTTTCAGATAATAATAATGCTTAGCACTGAAGCATTTGTCATCTGCAAAGTGTTTCCACTATTTAATCCTCATAAAACCCCTGTGAAGTCAGCTAGCAGTACGTTATTCTCACTTCATAGTCTTGAACTCAAACCACTGAAGCGTGTTTGCTTCCTCCTATATCACTTGGCTCCAGCTGAGTTGGATGAACTGTGAAAAATGTTTCCTTCATCATTTCCTTTTGTCTCACATAAACTGTGAAGCTGGCAGAGAGCTGCTCTGTTTCTATTTCTATTTCTTTTTTCTTTTTCACATTATAAACATTAGCTCAGTTATCTTAATGTCACAAAAATATCTGGTGAGTACCTTTTATAATACAAGTGAAACAACTCCAGGACCTCTGCCTTCTAATTCAAGAACACTAGGGGCTTCCCTGGTGGCGCAGTGGTTGCGCGTCCGCCTGCCGATGCAGGGGAACCGGGTTCGCGACTCGGTCTGGGAGGATCCCACATGCCGCGGAGCGGCTGGGCCCATGAGCCATGGCCGCTGAGCCTGCGCGTCCGGAGCCTGTGCTCCGCAACGGGAGAGGCCACAACAGAGGGAGGCCCGCATACCACAAAAAAAAAAGAACACTACATTTAGGAATGTCCTTATAGGTTACTATGGAAAGTCCCTTTGCTTGAAAGTTAGTTTAGATAGAAGAGGAAACTTGAGGATTTAAATGCATTTAAACCTCATCCAGATTAAAGTGTTTTGTATTTTAAACAAAACAGTCCAGATTTAAGAGGATAATATGTAAATACTTTTAATAAAACTGGGTTATAACCTGTTTTTTTTGTGTGTGTGTGGTACGCGGGCCTCTCACTGTTGTGGCCTCTCCCGTTGCGGAGCACAGGCTCCCGATGCACAGGCTCAGCGGCCATGGCTCACGGGCCCAGCCGCTCCGCGGCATGTGGGATCCTCCCGGACCAGGGCACGAACCCGCGTCCCCTGCATCGGCAGGCGGACTCTCAACCCCTGCGCCACCAGGGAAGCCCCTATAACCTGGTTTTTACCATCAATTTGGGAAAAGGATAATAGAATGCAATCATTGCATAAAGGCTGCTCCTCTTGACTGTGAGTTTAAAGCTCTAGTTGAGGTTTGGTTTAGAGAATTCCGAGGAATAGTTCCTCTATCAGCCAGGATGCAATAGGTTTTCATGTGATAACAAATTAATTGCAGCATCCCAGTGGCTGAACACAGCAAATATTTACCCCTCGTGTTACCTGTCCATTGTGAGTCAGCAAAAGGAAGGGTGCGAGAGGGGGCTCTGCTCCTGGGATCCAGCTGTTGCTCCACCATCTTGTACCTACATCGTTTGGAACATTCCTCATTCAACAATGCAAAAGAAGAGAGAAGCATAGAGAAATCACATCTGCTCTTCCAGGATTGGGTCTGAAGTGACAAGTATCATTTTTGACCAGAGTCCATTGGTCAGAAGTACTAGGCTAGAAGGAGAGAAAATGGACCACGTGGTGAGCATTATTGCCCCTGCCACAGTTACTACATGATTTTGTAATATTTTATATACACATGTTATTTTATATAGAAATGTAATATATCATAATTTATATACATAAAGCATACTATGTATATAATATAGTATTTTATATATATGTAGTGCATGCACATTGCATGTATATTGACCTTATTTTACTTAGATTTGTTACGGAAAATTGAAGTGCAAAGTAAATATGTGTCTTTCCCATCTAATTTCCGTGACCATTTCAGAGGGGTAATCCATTGGGAAAACCATTTGCCCCAGTAGAAAATACAAAGAATAGTAAAGAACTCATTCTGCTGTCTGCATTGTGGAACACTTTGCCTCCATCACTGTGAGCCTATTGAATAGAGATGCTTATCTCATGTTCTTTCTATATTCAACCAAAACCCACATTGTAACACTATGCCACACAGATAGTTCTGACTGTGGAGTTTAAATGAAAGTGATGCTGGTGAAGAAGGGTAATATGCTGTGCCTCAATCATTCATCACGTTCAATTCAATTGAGAGACACCCCAGGATTCATTAATACTCCGATGAGGCATGCCTTTCACAAGCTCTGAGTCCCACATCAAGGGATAGTGTGTTAAAACAGTAACCTAAGCATTATTTAAAGGTGGTGAGGAAAAGGGGGGCAGTGAGATCTATTTTTGAGTTATTTTAAGGTTGGTAAACCACTGTAAGGAAGCATGACTGAACACCTATAGATGTTAACTGGTCTTTGCCTGGTTTTTGAGTTCACTCTAATTTTTAAGGTGTGTCTGACATTTTGCTCCAGAAATAATAATTAAATGCAAGAAATCCAGATGGATAAGTAGAATGACCACATTTATTAAGGGTTTAGTATATGCCAGATATATTATTACATGTTTATAACATTATCTTATTTAATATAGATCCCACAATGATTATATGAAGTATTAGATCCATTTTATTGATGAAGAAATTAAGATCCAAACACTTTAAATAAACTTGCCCGAAGTCCAAAGGCTGTAAAGTGCAGAAATATATATTTATTAACCAAATGGGTGAAAGGGTCTGGTCTGATATGATGGAGTCCATTTAGACTTTACCCCTTCCTTATCACTTCTCAGTATCACGAGGCTCCTTCAAGTGCATATGCTTTAAGGAGTCTGGATGACTCTCCTAAGTCAGCCTAACAGGCTCAGATCTCACAGAGGCTGGAGAAAAGCCGAATTAGAGGTTAGATATTTTCCAAAGACGTAGCTCTTAGTCTTTTCTTCATTCTTAGCATCTTCATATAATTTCTCTTCATTTTTAATGTATAACTTGTATTTTTTTCTGTTTGCCACTTCTTCCTTCTGATCTTACACTTCACCTTCCATATAAGAGCCCTCCGTCTCATTCCTGAATCTGTTTTTCTTGTAAGAGATCAATTTCTATTACTTATTAAGATGTCACAACGACATCCAGCTACTCCCAGATGGGGCTAGTCTTTTTTTCAATCCCCCAAAGCATGTCTCCTTCCCACCGCAGCAGCAAGTGCACCCACGAGGCCAATAACTTCTTTGAAAATAATGTTCTCTGGCCTCTGGATTCTGCCTGGATCCTAACCTTAGGAAATTGAGCCTGGAGGGCAAGCCTCTATCTGTATACCAAAGGAGCTTGACTTCCACCCTGTTCATTTCTGCAGACTTCCTTATTCCAGCTCACCTCCTAAGCACATCCAGTAGGAACACACATCTCCTAAGATAACCAGGGAATGCTGACTATCCCAGGAGCCATCCCGTAGGAGCATGTAAGAGAGGACTGCAGAGTGAAATAAAGCTGGAAGAGCGTATGCTTTGGAACCAGGGCATCCTGGATTAGAAGCCCAGCTCAGGGCCAATCATCATAGCTTCTGAAAAGCTGAAGTTGAAAGCAGTCTCAAACTGTCCTCTGAAGTCTGCTATAAGCTCAAAGGAATTTGCCCATGAGAAGTCTGGCAAGTCTTTGAACTCTGTAGGCAAGGCTGTATCCTGTTCCGAGCTCCCAGCTCACTGCCCACCACCACGCCCTTAGCTCTCGCTGTCAGAGACGATCTCATTCCCAGTGTGAAAACCATCTCTAAGGGGCGCTCAAAGATAAATCTCTTTCGGGGTCTTATGCTTTAAGTCGGTGCGTGTGTGGATTCAGTAAATATGTTTCACTGAATGAATGACTGTTTCTCACAGGGAATTGTTCCGTGAAGAGGGACCTGCAGTGTACGAGGCCTTGTGGGGCCTCCGAGAGCCAGGGGAGAATAGGGGATTGGGCAGGAGTGTCCAGACCCTTTACTCGACCCCAGCGCTCCAGCCACAAGGCACATTGGATCTGCCAGGGAGCCCCAGAAATGCTGCCCTAATTCCCCAAGGAGAAACCCTGGAATGGGACATTTATGTTCCTTTTCCCAAGGGCTTATTCCTGCAGGTAAAACCCAGACCATGACGATGGCTCTTGCTCCCTTGGGTTTCCTCCCCCTTTGCTTCCATCTTGGGCTAGCATAGATGTCTGCAGGCTGAGGAACGGAGGTGACCTTGAGCGGGGCCGGCCTCCTCCCCACCGCTAGGCCCCATGCCCTCCCTCATTGCAGCCCCTGAGCTTCTTGCTCTTTCTTCTTGGGTTTTCTGGCCCTCAGAGTCCTGCTGGGGTCTGGGGTTTGAGCCACGTTCACACGCTGGAAGCAGAGGTTAGGATCCCACGGTTGCAGGTCTGAAGAGCTTTAATTAGAGGCTCCTCCAGACCACCCGCCTGCCAGTCTCTCCAGGCCCCTGCCGTCTGTATCCCAGAAGGGTCCTCGTCGCTGTGGGTGGCAAACCACAGCAGGACGCCTGAAGGTAGTCAAGTGGGCCTGAGACGGCCCTCAGACCTCAGCTGGTTTTAATCCTATAAAACTGAAACTTAATATACGAGGCAGGCAAGATAAAAAATGCTTTTGTGCTGCCTCACTGTTCCCTGTTGGACTCCAAATCCCATTGGGTTGAATTCAACTACAGTAATGATAATGGTAACAGTAATAATAGCCATCACAACCACCACATGATGATAAAAGCAGGAACCGAAGGGAGAATCCTGACACTTGTCTGGCACTGCCTGGTGTGTGTTCATTGTCCTGGTTGGATTAAACATGTAGCCCAAGTAATGGGGCTCAGTGGCTATGGGTCCTCCTGGTCCCAGTGGCTCTGCTGGAGCCGTGGCCAACCTGCCATCTTCCTCAGGCCTGCGTCTGATTGCCCAAAGCCTAGCCTGGGAGTCCAGTCGTAATTCTGTCTCCTCCCCAGCTAGCTTGGCCTGGAGGGTCTTGGAGGCCCTGTGGCCTAAAGGGCTGAGGGGCACTTGTCAACGTTTCTTCCTGAGGAGACGCTGGCAGTTGGGGTCAGGACAACCAATTCACAGCTGAGAGCAAGCGACCAAGAGTGGACAGAAGGCTCAGCGGAAAGAGCGCTTCCTCGTCACGCGTCTCTAGGGAGCTCAGCGGCAGCCCCACAGCGGCAGCCCTGAGCTTGTCCGCCTCACAGTGGCCTCCTCAGGAGCCCAGACTGCCTCCCCTCCTCTCCTCAGAGCCCGCACCTCCCCTCCACACCCTCCCCTCCTCCTCTCTGGTTTCACAGAACGAGGCGAGTCCTCTTCTTTCCAAGGCCAGTCACTCTAATTTGCCCTTGACTTTGTTTCTCCCACTTGTCCATCTTTTGGGCTGTCAAGTCTCCTGTCATGTATTTTTAGCAGCTCCTTCCACTTGGCCTGTGAACATGCTCATCACTCCCGTGTTAAAACAAAACAGAAATTCATGACCTCATTTCTCTTCCATCTCCATCCTTTCTCCTTTCCTTATCGTCCATTTATACCCCCTCTTTTTTGCTGGTTTTTTTTGAGGTCAGATATGCATAACATAAAATTTACCATTTTAAGCTTTTTGAGTATATAAATCAGGAGCATTAAGTAAATTCCCGTTGTTGTGCAACCGTCACCACCATCATCCTCCCTCTGAGTCGCTGTAATCCGGCTGCCGCCTACACCACTGCATGAAAACTGCGCTTGCTGAGCTCATGAACAGCCTCCTAACTGCTGAATCCAGGGGATACACATGCAGGGTTGTCTCACTGACCTCTTGCAGGTGTGTGGCGGTGGTACCATCGCTTCCTTTTGGAATGGCTGCTGCCTTTCGCGCCTCTCATTCCCTCCAGCTGTCTGGCCACACCCGCTCTCCCTAATGCGATCTTCTTCCTCTGCTTCGGGTATCGGTTTCTTGGGAATCCATCTGCAGCCCTCTGTGCCTCACCCCACATGTCAGTTCTCTTTCATGCGTTGGCCAGACACTGGACACTCCTGTATGGAGGCGGAGTGTCCTAAGCCCCAGGCCTATTGCAGCTGAGAGAGGATCCAGAGAATAGTATGCATCCAACACCCCCGATCTGCTAAAGGAGCTTCTCTAGTATCCATAACCTAAAAGCTGCAGGTAACTCAAGTGTGTCTGGTTGGTAGAGGAACGGGGCAAGTCGGGAGATTTGCTCACTGACAGCACAGACCGGAGATAAGTTGATTTTGAAGTTCTTATGAAGCCAAGAAGAAATTCCCCAACCAACTACAGGCAAAACAGATGGCCCGCACATGTGGGAAAATATACTGTCCTCGCATCTTTATACCATCCTCAAAACTCTTCCTGATTCCTATAAGTAGAGCCTCGGTTCCCCAGCTGTCAGCCTTATAATCCACTGTTTAAGAAACAGCAGGAAGGAATCACTGTGTTCAGGGAAGCGCAGTGTGAAAGTGAGGGCTTTCAACACCCCAAAGGGAAGAGAAAAGAGGTCTCAGGACAGGCATGGTCAGGAGGAGGGGCTGGTGGAAGGTCCATAGGGACCCATAGCCTGCTTTTCTAAATTGAACATTGACATTAACACAGCCGTACAATGACCAGAAATACACAGGCCCAGTCACACAATGGGTGCTTGGAGGGCCCTGAAGAGTCCTTCTCTGAGGCTAGCCGACTCAGGGCTTGGTGATTGCAGACCAGCGAAACCCACCCACCCCAGTGCCAGAACACCGTGGCTACAATCAGCCCTGGCAGTAACTGCTGGCATCTTAGGAAAGGATTTCTGAAAGTTTAGTATGGGTATAATTATAAACTGTTGTATGACCTGGTCCCTTGGGGAATAGGAAAATCAAAACCCCTGGAAATGATTGATGATTCTCTGGACAATTCCTGCTCAGCTTTCAAGACTCAACTTATGTGTACCCCTCTTTATGAGGTCTTCCAATCCCACACAGAATGAATTTTATAGTCCTTCCTCTGTGCTCCTTTTGTATGCCTTTCTGCCATATAATTTCTTTCCATGTGTCATAATCATCTATTAACCTCTGCCTCATCCATTGGACTACATGGTCCCTGAGGGCAGTCCATCTATTTCTGATGCCTACCATTGTTCCTGGCATATAGAAAGTCCTCAGGAAAATTTGGAGAAATGAATGAATAGTGTTGAATGAATGAATAAAGATTTGAAGTGACTGGTTCTCAGGGCCAGACTGGGAAATCATTCCTTAATGATGGACACACATCGCTGGGTGTGTGTGAAGCCTAAGATGGTTAAGGAACATCAGGATCATGCCAACCAAGAGGACATGGGGATGTGTAACCAGGAACTCAGAGAAGGAGCACACGTTATCAGGATGCCATGAAATACTGGGTACTCCCTGGCTGACAACCTCTTTCCAGTGTACGGCCCCCATACACTGGAGCATTGAGCTGGTCAGGTCAACTTGTGCTTGTTTTGTTCTGTGGAGTTCTGAATAATTTTACTACTTCCCCCCTACCCCAAAAGACTGATTGACTTAAGGAGAGTGCCTCTGATAAAAGCATCCTTATAACCTAACGAATTCAATACAAAACATTTAGAAAATGATTGCAGGTCTTGTCAATGACTATGGCAGGTGTTGGTTCACTTATCCTGGGTCAGCTCCTTACCTGGTCTGAGCTAGAGCCCAGGATTGCCAATGTAACATCTTCTTCACTGTACCAAAGGGTCAGAGTGTTGGCCCATGGATGGAACAAACATTAGTCCTTTCAATTTTTATCAAGCTGGGGTTTTTCGTTTTTGTTTTTTTTAAAGAAGGCTCCAGCAAAGGGGAGAAGGCATTCAAGTTGTGTGAGTGTTGGGGCAGAACGAGAAAAATGCAAAGTCTCTACTGAAGTGAAACCCTATCATCCCGGCTCTGAGAGTTGAAGGTTTGTCCTGGAGCAGGGGAGGAAATAGAGCCCAGCTCCCTCAAGCCTGGTGGGCTGCTTAGCACCCCAGGTTGGAAGATCTAGGGCTGGGATATCCTCCCTCTTTTGCATTATTTCGTTAGGCTGTTGACAAATAAACACATGGAAACAATCCATAGCTGGGAACTGATTACATTTTCCTTCAAAGGCATGGCAGGCCCTGTGTCTTCTGTGAAAAATTATCTTAATCACTCATCGACATCTAACCCACCCTCACATTTTCCGAAATTCCTTAGTCATGCTTTTCAGCGGGTTTGATTGTTGTTCTGTTCCTTCTGCAGGACTTTATACAGTGTTCACCTTGCTCTTCTCTCCATCCTGGAGTCACTCAAGGCAGGGTAACAGCGGAGCTGACCTCCAGAATCATCATCCTTACAACAGAAGCTGCCCGCCTCACTGTGGTGGCCCATTGAGTAACCCCACAAGCCAGGAGCCATTTCTGCGGAGGCAGAGTTAATTCTCTTTGCTCAGTTATGTGTGCAAAACCAGAAGCTTCTCAATCAGACTTTAAACACTTAGGGTATCAGTACTTCTGTATCATCCATCCTCCCTAACACTCTGCAGGCTATACAGTGGGTCCCAGTCTATGCCTTTTCATTGATTGATTGAGGGTCTAGCATCCTCAGTGGGGTTTAATGAACTAATTTCTCTCGTGTGCATCTAGAATGATACTGGTTATGTACCATCCTTGCAAGAAAGGCAGAATGGTCACTATGATGATATTTTGTGTTCTCTGGTTCAGATGATTTCAGAACACTTCTGAGGTTGAACAGTTCATTCTCTTAGTGCCAGCAGCAACCTAGAATCAGGTTAACTCGGCAGTTTGCACAGCAATTTTCCGCTGGGTCATCGTGAGCGGGGGCAGGAGGTGTTTCTTGGAGGTGTGTCATTCCATGTGTGTTTATGCAGGCTTTTCTTCTAGAGAGCATACCACCTCAGCCTGACAGTCTGTTTATGCACAGGCCCCCTGATACACTGTGCACAAGTTAAAATGTCCAATGTGGAAAGTATTATAACAGCTATGCAACCACCTTTGATTAGAAGCAGCTTTTGCTTCAGATATGATCGGGGTTACCAGAAAATTGGGCATGTGCAGCGGCTGGCTTAACAACTTTATTTTTTCTCTGCTCTTGTTTATCATTTTTTTAACCTTGGGAGGTGAATTCTAAGGTTCTGTGTTCCCTATAGAGTGTCCCATGGCATTTACATGGAGGAGCACAGATATACAGACACATGAAAACCATTTAGAGTAGCAAGTAAGCTTCGGAGCATGCAACTGTTTGAATGTTTCATTCTCAAGCTTGGGCTCATTACCTGAGAGGTGAGGATCTCTTCAACAAAAACAACAAACCAAAGCTTACCAAGTACTCAGGTAGCCAGTGTCTGATGACCTTGGCATTCTGTGTTTGGAGTTCCATAGCTACCCAGGATTACTGAGTGTGGAGCCATGCCCTCCTGCAGGTTCCCTTGTAATCTTATCCGAAATATGACATGCTTTTGCAATGAAAAGCAGCCAGGGTACCACTACCTGTCATGCAGTTTGTGTGAGGCGTGTCACTGCTTGGCTGAGGGGCTTGTTGGGCTGGAATGCAGCCCTCCCTCTGTTTGCCAAGGCCCTGCTCTCTGTGTCAGCCCAGAGGATGGGGCATCTGTTTTGCAGTTTGTTACCTCTGGGCTTCTTTTGCCCAGAAGCACTGCACAGTGTGTCTGCCGTGCCCCTCACTGTGCCTGGTGTTCCCAGCACCCTCGGCCTCCTGACGTCTCTCAAGTTCTCTACTCCCACCCAAGTAGAGAAGACCAGGGTAGAGGAATTTCTCCCCTAATGCCATTCTCCACAAGCCCCTCATCTCCCTTAGTCATTTTCAGCTTCTGGAGTGATATTCCTGCCCACAGATATGCACACGGCCAGGACTGTCTTGCACATCCACAGCCTGTAGGAATGTGATATATAGTATGACAACATTGTGTGACATTAACTTATGTGGGTTTTTTTCTCCCCATAGTTACATATTTTGGCCTTCCCTCTCCACTCAGCCAATTTAAACATCAGGCTGTTCTATGCTCAGTCCCTCAGGAAAGGGATGGGAAAAGTAGGAAGCAGAGAAAATGAAGAGTTATCTTGACATATGTTTCTAGAAGCTGATACTCTTAGGGGAGTAGTGAGGATTCTGTGTGCAGACAAGTTGGGACAGACATCCCAAATGAGTGCTGAGATCCCCACTCCTGCTTTCTTTAGAAAGGGTCCCCTGGGGTGAAGGGTAGACACTCTGTGGCCTAAGATTCTCCTGCCCCAACATGGCATAAAGTGAGTCCTGTGCCCTCAAAGGTGGCACAGGAAAGCTAAGGGAAGAGTCAGATCTAAAGCGCCTTATGCCTGGAATGAGGGATGATCTGCTGGAGGCTCTTGTGGGCTGGAAACTGACAACCAGATGGGTGATGGGCACCTCAGCAATTGCCTGCATGGCATGGGACCTTCCACCCAGCCCCTTAGCACTGTGGAAGCTTCCCAGGATATAGACACAGTCCTGAGAAAACAGAGGTATTTGAGTATACACTTCTGCCACCCCAGCGCAGTGAGACTCAAACACGAAGTTATAGAAAAGCAGGTGAATTTCACACCTCAACAGTGAGCAGGGATACAAACCTGCTGTAGCATCTGTATAAATAAGATCCTCTCCCCACCCTTTCTTCCTGCCTCACAGTACCCCATCTCTCTGTCCTCCTTACAGTGACTCTGCCATGTACCCACATTCCGTCAAGGAAACCAATGAATGCCGTGGGGCTGCTGCAGTGGGGTGTCGGCTGAGGGGCTGCAAGGCTGAGCCCAGATGTTACTGGATGGAAAATGAGTTTGAGGAAACATCTGTGTGTGTCAGCTGAGCTTAGGTCTTCTCCCACACCCTCACCACGTGGCCAGAGTGAGATGCGGGCTCGTGTTTGAACATTGAGAGGGAGTTCTGGGCCCCTGCTATCTCAGGCAGCCCCCATGGAGATTCCAGCCCTGTGTCTGCAGTCTGGACAAGAAGGCTTCTTTGCTGCCTGGCATCCAGGTCCGGCTCTCCGACTTCTGAGTGAGGTACTCACAGCACAGCAGGCTTCTTGGCCAGCAGGGCTGGTACATCCAAGGTGTGACAGGATGTGCAGAAGTGAGCTCTGGGCTGGAGGCAGGCCACCATCAGCGACATCCGGGTCCTGCTCTGGCAGTGGCTTGAAGAGTGACCAGAGTACTTTCCCGGACTTCTCTGAGTCCCTGCTTCCTCCTTGGGAAATGAGGAGATTGGTCTAAAATAATCTGTAAGGTGCTTCCAGCTCTTCAATGTCTGTAGCTGACAATCTGATATTCCCCCTTTCCCTGATTTGGGGCAGCAGTTTAGCTCTTTTAAAAACCTAGTGGAGATCCTGTCCCTTTGTATGCCTGGCCTTTTAGGGTTCCCTTATGGGAACCCTATTTTAGATATTTCATATAAGTGGAATCATATAATATTTGTCCTTTAGTGTCTGGCTAGTTTAACTTAGTGTAATGTTTGCAAGGTCCACCCACATTGTAGCATGTATCAGAACCTCTTTCCTTTGTATGGCTGAATAATATTTCAATGTACCACATTTTGTTTATCTGTTCGTCTGTTTGTGGGTAATTGAGTTGTTTCCACCTTTTTGGCTATTGTGAAAATGCTGCAATGAACACTAGTGTACAAGTATCTTTGGTCAGGTTCCTTAAACTCTCTGTCTCTGTTTCATCATCTGTAAAATGGGCATCAGGGGGTAGCTTCCTGATAGGCTTATGATGAGGATTAAAGGAAATGATGCAGGTTTAGCATTGAGTATGGTGACTAGCACAGGCTGGGCTCAACAAATGGACACATAAGTCTGTGAGGAAATTGGATTTGTTTTGCAATAATTCTAGTTTTTCAGGAGCTTACCTGCTATGTAAGTGAGAAAAAAACTCTGTTCCTGTGTTGATGATAGATGAGCATTTCAGCAGATGCACTAGCACTGGCTGTGCTGTCCTAGTGACACCTGGCTTGCCAAAACAAGAGCATTCTTCTGTCCCTTCGGATGCAGACAGGTGTGCTTTCTATGGTTGTAGTGGAAGGATTCCATGTTTTCCTCTCGGATTTACCTCAGAGCCTCTGATTCTAATGGGGCTTTGACACTTTGGTGCTGATTCTTATTACCCAAGGTAACTATTCCAAACACTTATTGTTTTCATGACACCCTTAACAACTCCTTCCTTTAAGTATATGACCTCCTTTTTTTAGGGAAATGAGGCTGCGAGTCATGATCTGTTCCATCTCCCTGCGCTTGACTCTTACAAAACGTCTGCGCCCACCCCCACTGGCTGCACGGGTTGACGCCATCACCTCTACCTGCCCTCTGCATCGCATCCTTTCCCGAGCACAATTGTGATTCTTCTTTCTTTCCCTCTCTGTTGGTTCTTTTTTCTGTCTATACACATGCCCATTTCTCCTATTTTAAACAAACAAAACTCCACAAAAATAAACAACCCTAAAGCCCTCTTTTTACCTTCTGACTGCTTTAATTAGCATCTCCTTTCTGGCTTTTTTTTTTTTTTTTTTTTTTGCGGTACGCGGGCCTCTCACTGTTGCGGCCTCTCCCGTTGCGGAGCACAGGCTCCGGACGCACAGGCTCAGCGGCCATGGCTCAAGGGCCCAGCCGCTCCGCGGCATGTGGGATCTTCTCGGACCGGGGCACGAACCCGTGTCCCCTGCATCGGCAGGCGGATTCTCAACCACTGCGCCACCAGGGAAGCCCTCCTTTCTGGCTTCTCATTCGAATGTTGCCAAGGATTACTAATCCCCTCCATTTCTTCACTTCACTAAAGAATTTCTGCGCTAAAGAATTTCTTTATCTACAGCAGTCTGACTTCTACCCATAAGGTCACAATTAACATTCGAACTTCCAAAACCAACCAACAACCTTTAGTCCTTATCTTACTGGAGTTTTTGTTGCATTTGACACCGTTCCTCACGCCTTCATTCTTGAGGCTCTGTTTCATTCATGACACCTCATTCCCTTGGTTGTCCTGGGACCTCTTTGCTTTTCCCTTCTTAAATCTCCCTCATGAGCCCAACTTCCTCAATTCTTTTGTTTCCTAGAGTTTTGTCTCAGGCTACCTTCTCTTCTGACAATAAATACACATTCTGGACACCCTTATCCACTCCCATAGTTTTGGCTACCACCTACACTGATGGGTTTTTGGTCTCCTGCCCATACTTCTCTGAGCTTTAGACTTCAGTTGCCTGCTGGACATAATCTACTTAGATGGGCATCTTGGTATCAGCATAAGCAAACCTTCATTATCTTATCCCTAAAATCACTTTCTTTTATCAGTTGATGGAGATCCTGTTCCTTTCTCGCTGGAAATAGTAACCGGCAAGTCATCTTCAATTCCTCCTAAAATGGTTCTGAGGCTCAGTTTCTCTGTGCATGTGCATGTGTGAGGGAGTTTCCCACAGAGCGTCAAGTCATTCTCCAGACACCACCTGGGTGTCCTATAATTCAACTCTATTCTGACTCTATCTACCCAGAGATAGCATCAGATTCCACAGGTTGATGGCTCAGTCCTACAGGACTGCTTCCCGACCCCTTCCCCCTCTCACTTCAGATGCCAGTGGCAAACCCATTTTATCACCTGTGCTTCTGACCTACTGGCTATAAATCAGAGGTTCCCATGACCCCCTCCCCCAGTTCTATTAATTTACTAGAGTGGCTCATGGAATGCAAAGCAACATTTTCCTTACTAGATTACTGATTTATTATAAAAGGATATAATTCAGGAACAACCAGATGGTGTACAGTTCAGGGGCATTAATTACGTTCGCATTGTTGTGCAACTGTCACTACTGTCCATCTCCAGAAATCTTTACCTATTGCAAAACTAGAGCTTTGTACCCATTGATAAACCAATTAAATAAGGAGGTCATTCACCTGAGGCGGCTTTAATGCCTTAAGTCGCCTATGTCAGCAAACCCAGACCTAAGCCTATAGTACCTCAAGGTGAGGAAATCAAAACCTAAGGACAACCCATCCAAACAGCCCACTAGACTTTCTCAAATAAAGCAGCCACTTCAGCTATAGCCAATCAAATAATTTCCTTGCCTTCCATCTCTGCTCTTTACACATCTTTCCCTTAGCTCTTAACCAGTGTTTTGGTACTGCCTAATTTGTATTGTTTTTTGCTCAAATAAACTCTTAAACTTTTTAATATGCCTCAGTTTATCTTTTAACACCATTAATCAGTAATGCCCCACTCCTCCCTCCTCCCAGCCCTGGCAACCACCATTCTACTTTCTGTCTCTATGAATTTATCTACTCTAGGTACGTCACATAAATGAAATCATACAGCAGTTGACCTTGGGTTCCAGTATCTCCACATCCTCACCAATACTTGTTATTTTGTTTTTGTTTTGTTTTGTTTTGGGTTTTTTATATATAGTAAAGGGTGTGAGGTGGTATCTCATTGTGGTTTTTGATCAGCATCTCCCTAATGATTAGCATTTTTCCATGTGTTTATTGGCCACTTATATGTCTTCCTTGGAGAAATGTCTACTCAAGTCCTTTGCCCTTTTACAAATTGGGTTGTTAGAAAACAATTTATTTTTAAAAATACAAATCTGACCATATCTTTTCTGCTTGAACTTTTCTTTGTTTCCCACTGTGTAACAGGAACCTAGCTGAAATTACCTCTTTCTGTGCCCTCCGCTGGCTCGTTGGAGCCTGTATCTTCTGTCTGCATAATCTCATCCTTTATGACCCAGGCCCAGCTCACTCATCACTTCCACTGGGAACTCATTTTCATAGATCCAAATTGGGTTACAGAATTTTCCCAGAGCTTGCTTTGATTTTAGATTTATTCTTTTGTATCATAAGTAGCTATTTTCTTTATCACACTGTGAGCTTCCTGTGGGGAGATCTGTATCTTATCCATTTTCCCAACATTCAACTGAGAATCTGCTATGTAATAGAGGCTCAATGGTTTGAAGAATAAGTAAATGACACGACAAAATTCCTTTAGGGTAGCCCTTCACAAACATTTTGGTCTCAGGAGCCCTTTACACATTTCAAAATTATTGTGGCCCCCAGAGACTTTTACTTATGTGGGTTTTAGCTATCAATATTCACCATATTAGAAATTAAAACTGAGAAACTAAAAATGATTAATTCACTAAAAATACTAATCATAAACAAATTATATGTTAAAAAATAGCATATTTTAATGAAAAATAACTCTATTTTCCAAAACAATAAATGAAGCGGGACATTGTTTTACATTTTTGCAAATGCTTTTAAAATATGGCTGTACAGGGCTTCCCTGGCAGTGTAGTGGTTAAGACGCCACGCTTCCACTGCAGGGGGAGCGGGTTCGATCCCTGGTCGGGGAAGTTCTTCATGCTGCAAGGTGCAGCCAAAAAAAAAAGAAAAGTTCACCCCGCTTCTGGGACTTCCCTGGTGGTCAAGTGGTTAAGACTTCGCCTTCCAATGCAGGGGGTGAGGGTTCGATCCTTGGTCAGGGAGCTAAGATCCCACATGTCTCAGGGCTGAAAAACCAAAACATAAAACAGAAGCAATATTGTAACAAATTCAATAAAGACTTTAAAAATGGTCCACATCAAAAAAATCTTTAAGAAAAATATGGCTTTATAGAAGACTGTTCAGCTCTCATATCTGTTTCTACATTCAGACTGTTGAGATATATTGTTCTGGTTGAATTAATGAAGAAAATTCAACTTTGCATGACATATAGCTGGAAAAGGGAGGAGTATTTTAATAGCTTTTTCAGATAATTGTGGATATTCTTCAGTGATTCTACACCAAAACTCAGCCAGTGGTGGTTTTTTAAGTGCTAGTTACCACATGGAATCTGAAATCACATTAACGAATTTTTATACTCAGTTACACTATATCCTTGGTCTATCTTGCTCTTTAAATAGAAACTTTACACATGCACAATTTTGTAACACACTATATTGGCCATTTTGAAAACATTGGTTTGCTGTGTTATACCAATCTTCCAAATGTTTGACTGTGGCATTTCATTGCACAATATCAAAAATCACATTCATTAATATCACAACTCATCTCCCTAGAAAGGTGTTTAAGTATTGGAAAGCCGTCAGGTTCCTAATGGCAGTCACCAGTTTTCCAAATGTCTCATTTTCATTTAAAAGCTTACATCCTATCATTGGCAACAAAAACAAAAACTTGAAATGACAGGCTTATTTTATTCATTCTCAAAAAAAATATCTTGCCAAGTACCCAAGTCTGAGTAACTAGAGTCAGTTTTTCTGTCAAGTAAAATTGATGCTCTATGAAAAAAACCAAAAAACAAAAAACGACTTACTCAGCTTGCAATTCAAACAACAGTACAAGTGTTTTTTCTTGAGCCAACCACGGTACTTTAGGACACGGCAGATGTGCTAGATGACTACGTCCCATTTCATCACATGGAAGATTGAAAAGATCAGCTTTAATAAAATTAATAATTTTTACTGCTTATTCAAGAATATTCTTTTTAATATCTTTTATTTAATTCAGTATACCCACAATATTATTTCAACATTTAATCAATATGAAATAATTACTGAGAAATTTTACATTATTTTCTTGTGCCAAGTCTTTGACATCTGGTGTATATTTTACACTCACAGCTCTTTTCAATTCAGACTAGACACAAACGTGCAAAAAGCCACTAAGTCTACTGGATTAGACAACACAGAAGTAGATCTTTCATGAACATTCTTTTTTTTTTTAATTTTTAATTAATTAATTTATTTATTTTTGGCTGTGTTGGGTCTTCGTTTCTGTGCGCGGGCTTTCTCTAGTTGCGGCGAGCGGGGGCCACTCTTCATCGTGGTGCGCGGGCCTCTCACTATCGCGGCCTCTCTTGTTGCGGAGCACAGGCTCCAGATGCGCAGGCTCAGTAGTTGTGGCTCACGGGCCTAGTTGCTCCGTGGCATGTGGGATCTTCCCAGACCAGGGCTCGAACCCGTGGCCCCAGCATCGGCAGGCGGCCTCCCAACCACTGCACCACCAGGGAAGCCCTCCAGGTTCTTTTTTTCATCTGTTATCTCATCTGATTTTTCACTCAGTTGGGAAAGATAAGCAAGACAAACCTTATTCTCATTTGTCACAAGATAGAGGCCCAGAAGAGGTGTGCCTTGTGCAAGCCCACGTAGGGAGTCTCCTAGTGACTTTCCCAAGGCCACCGCTTTGTGTGGGGCACTGGAATTTAGACTTCTTCCCGATTTCAGGTCTCTGAAGGCTCTCTCCACTCTCCCCACTATGGCAGGTGTGGATGCTCTGAGGGATCCTTAGGCCACTATAGTGTGTGTGTGTGTGTGTGTGTGTGTGTGAGAGAGAGAGAGAGAGAGAGAGAGAGAGATTGAGAGAGGAGACTGTTACTCTTCATGTCTGCACAGAAAGACTTCTTCTGGGGCCTTGGAGGGCTTTCCAGCGCAGGCTACTCCTTGGCTACTCCTTGGGTGGAAACAGGGGCTATTTATCTCTGGCTGGGGGGTTCCCTTGATAGAAAAGCAGGCTTTGATTGGGAGACCTTTGATCTGTGGGTGCAGCTGGCTTGAACTTGGTTTCCTGCTGGATTTCAGACACGAGGTATGACGGCTCAGAGCAGGGACTTCCCGGCAGATTCCAGCTCCTTTATCACCCTCCACACACCAGTGATAGGGGTCTGGGAAGCATCTGCAAGTGGCCGATCTCATCCTGTCCCTATAGAGGTTTCTCAACAGTCCTGACACTAGACGCTTCATGATTACAGCCTGCCTCATTATATTTTATTAGGTGTCCAGGTCTTCACATTGCTCCCTGTGGACTCCAGGAGGTAACTTTAAAATTTTTCCTGGGGAAAGTGTCTGAGTGACAGAGAGACGAGTTTTTGATATGCACGGTCCTCAGCCGGCCTCGCCGCACAATCAAGTGCCTTAGCTCAGCCATTAAACCCTGTTTGAAGTTTTATTTTCCTCTATTCTTGCTATCTCAATGGGCAATCGCTCCCAGGACATTTTGTAACAAATAGCATTTTCTGTTCTGCTGAGAACACAGACCCCTGGCCTGCAGCCTGGTTATATTTGAGAGCCTAGCCCATCCCTTCCCCCGAATGTGAACCTCATTCTTTCTTGTTCCTTGTTGTTTATTTAAAAAATATTATTTTTTCCCCCTGAGGGCCTCAAGTGTACAGAATTGAGGTATACGTATGCCCCAGTCATGTCACACTAACGTCAAGGCCTGTCTTGTTTTGTTTTACTTTCCCCCCCATCTCTATCCCATCCTCTCCCTCTACGGGAACCCACTTGTATTGTAAGACCTGAGATGCCATTTGCTTCCTGGACACCTCTGAGCCTCACAGGGCTGCAGAGGCCTCGCTGGGAGTTCCCAGCTCTCACCAGATATGCCCCCACCCAAAGGGAGATGCTCCTCTCTGTTAGTTCTCCTATCAGTTGGACCAGCCGCCTCCCGCCCGGTCCTCCACCTAATGGGTTTTACCCCCCTGCCAGGCTGTGGAATTATTCAAGCAAGCCAATCACACCTTCCTGCGGGCACAGAGAGCGCCCACCTTCCTGTTACCAGAAAGCCTGCCTTGCACAGCCCTTTCTGGTTCTCTCTGCTCCCAAGTACAGCCCCATGGGACCCTGTGTGATGTGTGGTGACCGTGATGTATGTGACTGATAAACTGCGGTCAGTCTCACCTGTTCAGTGTCTGGGGAGTCCCTTTATCACCAACAAACTGAAGAGTAGTTGGTGAGGATGGTACTCCAGGGCTGAAGAGATTGGGGGTTCCTTGGACACAGCAGAGCAGGGGCCTGAACCTGTGCTTACTGGGAGCCTGGGTCATCAATGACATTCTCAGGAAGTCCTCCTGAATACCTACTGTGCGCTTGCCGGCTGCATGGGGAGGAGGCTCCCTGCCACCGCCTTCAGTCTAGCTCAGCACCCCTCCCTCAATTAACTACTCTAACCATGTCCCACTAGCCCCTGCCTGCTCTGGGTTCTCCCGTACACCCGTTCTTTACACTGAATCCCGAGTAGTCTTTATTTCTCAAACGCAAATCCAGACATATCCCTTGAATTTTCAAAACCCTTCAAAAGCCCCTCACTTTTACTAGTATTTTGGTCATCCAGAGAGGATAATTGGCTGGGGGTCCTTTTAGTTTTATATGATGGATAAAAATATAAATGTTCCTTACCAAAAAAAAAGGAAGTTTGTATATAGTTTAATTGTTTAGAATTGTGAGCTTTTAGGTGTAAACATTCGAAAAACTTGAAAAGGAATTCTTTTCATATTACTAAGACTGTTTTTGGATTGAACTAGTCTGAAGTGGTTATATTCATTGTTTTACATGGGTTTTTTTTGAATTTTATTTTATTTTATTTTTTTATTCAGCAGGTTCTTATTAGTTATCTATTTTATACATATCAGTGTATACATGTCAATCCCAATCTCCCAAT